>NC_036860.1:70873753-70981541 GCF_002910315.2 Salvelinus sp. IW2-2015
TCAGCCTACACATGCAGGACTCGACACAATCATCTCCCCTGCCTGTACAAGTCATATGACGGCACAAATGCCACAAAAGCAGAATTTCGCTATGATTATTGAAGATGCGGGAAGTTTCCCCTGATTACCATGGCTGGTTAAGCATGACGAAAGGCCTCCATTTTGTTGCCATGGTGAGGAATATTACTCCCTGCCTGTGAGGAGATAGCAGCTAGCGTCGTATGAAGACCTCTCTCTCTATTTCTTTAGGCTTTAAAAAGTAGCTTAATTTCCGGAGCGGGGTTATTCTATTCGCTGTGCCTGCAGACAATTACTGTCTTAATCGTGTCCGGATTGATTGGGCAGATGAGGCCTTTATACGTATCTATCACAGACACATTAGTCACGTCAGGAGCACTCACCATTGTTAGGGACTGGTATTAGTTAATTAAATCAAATCCAATTGTATTTGTCACATGCGCCGAATACAACAGGTGTAGACCTTACAGTGAAATGCTTACTTACAAGCCCTTAACCAACAATGCATTTTAAGAAAATACCCCCCAAAAAGTATGAGATAAGAATAACAAATAATTAAAGCAGTAAAAAACAATGGCGGGGCTATATACAGGGGGTACCGGTACAAAGTCAATGTCAATGTGCAGGGCCACCGGTGTTGAGGTAATTGAGGTAATATGTACATGTAGGTAGAGCTATTAAAGTGACTATGCATAGATAATAACAGAGAGTAGCAGCATCGTTCCAAGGGAGGGGGGCAATGCAAATAGGGCCTTCCTCTGACACCGCCTGGTATAGAGGTCCTGGATGGCAGGAAGCTTGGCCCCGGTGATGTACTGGGCCGTATGCACTACCCTCTGTGTAGTGCCTTGCAGTTGGAACCCAAGCAGTTGCCATACCAGACAGTGATACAGCCAGTCAGGATGCTCTCAACGGTGCAGCTGTAAAACCTTTTGAGGATCTAAGGACCCATGCCAAATATTTTCAGTCTCCTGAGGGGGAATAGGTTTTGTCATGCCCTCTTAGTGTGCTTGGACCATGTTAGTTTGTTGGTGATGTGGACGCCAAGGAACTTGAAGCTCTCAACCTGCTCCACTACACCCCTGTCGATGAGAATGGGGGCGTGCTCGGTTCTCCTTTTCCTGTAGTCCACAATCATCTCCTTTGTCTTGATCACGTTGAGGGAGAGGTTGTTGTCCTTACATCACACTGTCAGGTCTCTGACCTCCTCCATATAGCCTGTCTCATCGTTACCACTGTTATCTCATCAGCAAACTTAATGATGATGTTGGAGTCTTGCCTGACCGTGCAGTCATGAGTGAACAGGGAGTACAGTAGGGGGTTGAGCATGCACCCCTGAGGGGCCCCCGTGTTGAGGATCAGCATGGCGGAAGTGTTGTTACCTGCCCTTACCACCTGTGGGCGGCCCGTCAGGAAGTTCAGGATCCAGTTGCAGAGGGAGGTGTTTAGTCCCAGGGTCCTTAGCTTAGTGATGAGCTTTGAGGGTACTATGGTGTTGAACGCTGAGCTGTAGTCAATGAATAGCATTCTCACATTGTCACGCCCTGACCTTAGAGATCCTTATTTATTCTCTATGTTTGGTTAGGTCAGGGTGTGACTCGGGTGGGAGAATCTATGTTTTCTATTTCTTTGTTGTTTTTGACTAGTGTGGTTCCCAATCAGAGGCAGCTGTCTATCGTTATCTCTGATTGGGGATCATATAATAATTGTCATTTTCCATATGGGTTTTGTGGGGTGTTGTTTTCCTTTTAGTATCTGTGCCTGATGGAACTGTTCGCTATCATTTTTGTATTCGTTATTTTTGTTTGAGTGATTCTTGACAATAAAGATCATGAACACTTTCCACGCTGCGCTTTGGTCTCATTCCGACGACAGCCGTTACACACATACAGTTGAAGTCAGAAGTTTACATACACCTTAGCCAAATACATTTCAACTCAGTTTTTCACAATTCCTGACATTTAATCCTAGTAAAAATTCCCTGTTTTAGGGCAATTAGGATCACCACTTTATTTGAAGAATGTGAAATGTCAGAATAATAGGCGAGATAATTATTTAATTCAGCTTTTATTTCTTTCATCACATTCCCAGTGGGTCAGAAGTTTACATACAGTCAATTAGTATTCAGTAGCATTGGCTTTCAATTGTTTAACTAGGGTCAAACGTTTCGGGTAGCCTTCCACAAGCTTTCCACAATAAGTTGGGTGAATTTTGGCCCATTCCTCCTGACAGAGCTAGTGTAACTGAGTCAGGTTAATAGGCCTCCTTGCTCGCACACACAGAGACGCATACAAATCAAATAAATACTGACTTCGGCCGAAGTCGATGCCTCTCCTTGTTCGGGCGGTGTTCGGGCGGTGTTCGGCGGCTAGAAGACGTCGCCAGTCTTCTAGCCATCGCCGATCCATTTTTTTTCCCCCATTTGTTTTGTCTCGTTTTTCCACACACCTGGTTTTCATTTCCCAATTACTGGTCATGTATTTAACCCTCTGTTTCCCCCATGTCTCTGTGTGTGATTGTTTATTGTTTATGTCGGTACGTTTCCGGCTGGTTTTGTCCGGGTGCTGTTTTCACCCGTGTGTTTTGTGGCAACCGTTATTGTTCGCTCATTGGTACTGTTACTAGTGCTATTTTCTTGAGTAAAGTGCGTTGTTCACTCATCTCTGCTCACCTGCGCCGGACTTCATGCACCAGCTACACCCACCGCCTGACAATATGCATAGGCCCCCGCTCCGGGTCTTACCAGAGGCTGCTGTTCTGTTCTGCCGATGGAGTGTATAACCCGCCAGGTGTATGTTCTTAATGTCGGTGTTCAGCCACGACTCGGTGAAACATAAGATATTACAGTTTTTAATGTCCCGTTGGTAGGATATAAGTGCATTCAGCTCGTCCCATTTATTTTCCAGCGATTGAACATTAGCTAGCAGGACGGAAGACAAGGGCAGATTAGCCAGATTAGCCTGATCCTCACAAGGCACCCAAATCTTTTCCCACAAAATCTCAGTTTCCTTCTCCAGCGATTCACGTGGCTCTGGGCCTGGTTGGGTGTCTGTAGTAGTATATCCCTCCCGTCCGACTCATTGAAGAAGAACTCTTCGTCCAGTTTGAGGTGAGCAATCGCAGTTCTGATGACCAGAAGCTCTTTTCAGTCATAAGAGACGGTAGCAGCAACATTATGTACAAAACAAGTTACAAACAACGCGAAAAAACAAACAAAATAGCATGGTTGGTTAAGAGCCGATAAGTGTACCTTGGCCAATGCGATGTCAGTGTGCTTCTTGAATATGAGAGTGGAAGGATAGTGGATTGTGGGAGTTTTGAGGGGTGTTCAGTAAGACTGTCTGCACAGAGAGAGGCTGAAGGAAGAGGCGACTTGAAACAGATTTTATGAATGTGTGGTTAACTCAGTGCTGTAGTTGTACCACTAGTAGTACACTGGTCAACTGTTTCTTCTCCTCCTGCTACAAATACAACTTATGTTGAAGATCAAAGAGTCTCTGTTCAGGCTCCCAAGTGGCGCAGCAGTCTAAGGCACTGCATCTCAGTGCTAGAAGCGTCACTACAGACCCTGGTTCGATCCCGGTCTGTATCAGAATCGACCATGATCGGGAGTCCCATAGGGCGGCGCACCATTGGCCCAGCGTCGTCCTGGTTAGGGGAGGGTTTGGCCGGGGTAGGCTGTCATTGTAAAATAAGAATATGTTCTCAACTGACTTGCTTAGTTTATGTGATGTAAAGTGCTTTGGAGACAGTGGAAAGTGCTTGGCTATAAATGCTATTAATCCATTATTATCATGCCCACAGTCTAGACAGCCAGCAACCACTGGAGGCGCACTCTGAAAGAAACTTCCCCTCTGCATTTGAGAACAACAGGCAAGCATCCACTATCACCATCACGGCATGCCTATGGGCTCCTGCTATCACAGCACTGGCTTGCAGTGCTATAGAGGGGAGCTGGAAGTGGCTGTCATCGCTGTTGCCAGTATGTGAAAGCAGCATATTTTTTGAGGCGGCGGCAATTTGCATGATTAATAAAAGTATTTTAATTAGGACTCATTCTTATCAATGCAACTGTTGTTCGCAGCGGAACATAACAACCACAGCCGTTATCAGGCTGTCCTCCCACGGCTGCTTCACAAAATGAAAAACTGAAATAAAAAACGGGCTGTGGTTTGGCAGCTGGCAGATAGGAGCCATTATCATTGTAATTAACAGCCAGACACAGTGTAGCACAGTGGAGGGAGACTCACACTCACTGTTGCTTTCTGCCCCAAAAACCAGTGGGAGGAGCAGGAGGCAGGAGCACGTATTACCACCATTATCCACGTCTGAAAACACTGTGTTATCACTGTTCCCGGTGCCCAAACCCATCGGCTATTTTGTATGTGTTGAAATTACTGTGCAGCTGCGTTGAATTCACATTGATTGATTTATAGTCAATTGTTCAAAATACTAGGTTCCATGAAAACATTTTCTGTTTTTTCTTTGGTCTTTGAATATAAAATAGCAGTGTTCTGACCATGCTTGTTCCACAGGAACAAGAACTGACATAAATGGTACCAGGACAAGATGTTCATTTGCACATCCGGAAAACAACCAGAAACTATTCAAGATATGTGTGTCTCAATGACACAGCAGTTCTCTCTTTTTGAAGCTCTGAAACTTGCTGCGGTGTTGCTACTGTCATTACAGCGTTACTACACAGGTATAGGGCAAGATAGTGTAAAGTGTTACCGTCTTTGTTTTTGACAAGGATGCCTTCCTAATTTTTAGTCCTCTTTTTCTTTTTTCTTTTACCCCTTTTTTCTCTCCCCAATTTCGTGGTATCCAATTGGTAGTAGTTACAGTCTAGTCTCCTCACTGCAACTCCCGTACGGACTTGGGAGAGGCGAAGGTCGAGAGCCAACCCACAACACAACCCAACCAAGCCGCACTGCTTCTTGACACAATGCCCATCCATCCCGGAAGTCAGCCGCACCAATTTCTAGTCCACTTTAACCACACTAGAAGGCTTTCTAGTACCTCCTTATGCCTATAGTTACATCTTGTCTGTGACTCAACTGGGTGAAAATGTATGATATGGAGGTTAAACTCCCAGCTAACAAGCACTGCTTCATGTCTGTAGCGATCGTGACCTTCCAGTTCGTTGTCCTATCACCAACCATTTGACCTCTGACCTTCTCCGTAGCCGATGGCTGATTTAAAAAACGTTCTTGTGACGAGTTACGTGTAGCACATGTTTATGATGAAAAACCTCATTTGAGCCTGGTTCTGGTTATAGGCCGAAGAAAATCAAACCTAGCTCATTCTTCTCCCTCCCTTGGTTGGCTTGTTATTGTCTAACCCGGAGGGCACTGGGAGAGATGTGCATCGTTGCTGAATTTATCGGCCAGAGGAATGTGCTCCTGTTTAATCTCCTGAGACCCATGCAAGCTGCCTATATGTGTGTTTGTTTGTTCAAGCATGTGTTTATATTTGTGTGTTTGTTTGTGCGTGTGTCTGCATGTGTGCCTGTTTGCGTGTATACAAACAAGCGTGTGTTTACACACTTACAAGAGAGATCTCATTCTCAATGTGACGTCCTGATAAAAATACGTGTGTACGTGTCATGCATACATGCGTATGTGTGTGTGTGTGTTTGTGTACGTGCGTGCAAATTATGCTATTGCACGCACGCATGTGTGTGTGTGTGTGTGTGCGTAGCGCCACAGTCCTATAACACGGTTGAAGCCTAATCTCCCTGATACCACCATACATATAAAATAATGCTGGTGAGCTTGAAATGCCTCAGGGCTTATCATCCTCACGTTGCTTTCACTCGCAATGGCCTTTTGTTGAGTCCCTCCCTCACATTCACACATACAGATGCACACACACACACACACAAACACACACACACACACACACACACACACACACAACACAACACACACACACACACACACACACCACACACACACACACACACACACACACACACACCAACACCACACACACACACACACATACACATACACATACACACACACACTTGCACATACACGTACACACACACACACACACAGTCCTTCACTGTAGCTGTTACTAGCTGTCATATGTGTTGAGTCTCTGTAACAACAACAACAACCATGTATTCAGAATGACTAATGTATTCAGCAGTGCCTCAACAGGATTACTCATATGTCACTACCTGCAGGCAGGCAATGTGCTGCTGTGCTGCTCTGTTCTAGTATTTGGTGTGTGTCTCACTTGTGAAGTAAAGGCAGAAGTTGAGGATTACAGCTGCTGATGTGCTAAGTGATAATTGCAACGTATGTTGATCCTGTTTGATGATTTACTTATTTGCTTAGTGGGTAGAAAATAATAACATGTGGGAGGATGGGAGGAGAGGGAGTCGACAAACAAAATCTCTTACTCACTTTGCACATTCTGACTTACTAAATTCCACACACGCACGCTCGCCCCCACACACACATCACAACCACACACACACACACACACACACACACACACACACACACACACACACACACACACACACACACACACACACACACACACACACACACACACACACACACACACACACACACACACACACACACACACCACACACACACACACACACACACACACACACACACACACACACACACACACACACTGCTGTTATTTTGCCTCAGACACAAACTGACAAACAAGGCTGCATCCCCCCGGGCTTCCTGCTCTTCCAAACCTTCACCTTCTCACTGAATGATATACACCTGAGAAGAGTGGGTGCCAGGAAGAAGGATCCTGTCAACGTCTGTCAGGTAAACGTCCTCCTGTGACTAAAAGGTCACGCTCAGGTGCTTTCACACATAAATTCCCTCAATCACTGAAACAAACTCACACACACGCACGCCTACGCATGAACACACACAAAACTACACATGCATACATACCTACGCACACATGCAACTCCACATACACACGCGCAGGTCTGTAGAAGCCCACGCAAGCATACATTCATGAAATTCGCAAGCTGCTGTAAAAGGCTTGCAGACCTGGCTGCTTTTCCTCCCCAATAAGCATTTCCCTTATTCCATCTTTAAATAGGAGGCAGATACTAGTCATTCTTCATGTTTCATTTGGCTTCCTATGCACTGTAGTACAAGTAGAAATGCCTTAAAGGGGAAGGATACTTTTTGTACCCTCAGCACTGACTCATTACTGTAGCTACACTGCCAACACCTTTAAAACATATTCATTTACATAATATTATAATATACTCTGCTTCTTTTTTTTTTTTTACAGTGCCCCTCATTAAAGGGAAAAGAGGACCTGAATCCAGACGCTTTAGTGGGCCCCTGGTATTTTGAAGCGCCATCAGGAGCACATGGTTACTCCAGTCAAGACTGTAATTCATCTTGTTTGGATATTTCAAAGTTTAGTGGGCCTGAAATCCTTGAGTTTTAAGAGCCGCTCAGGACCTAGAGATGCGAACTGTGGTTTATTAAAATGGCCTTGAGTGCAGCTTGATAATGAGATCATACAGAATTACCTTTAGTGAAATTGATTGGAGGTAAGCCACAGATACTCTGACAACAGTGGGGGTGGTATTCACTCTCTTAGAGCAACCTCATATACTGTATTTGTTTAGTATTCCTGTGTTCCTGCCATTCCCGTGGAGTGCCAGGACCTCCGGGAGGTGTTCAGTAAGGCCCAGGCCACTTCGCTGCCGCCAAACTGACCATATGACTGCGGGATTGACCTTCTCCCAGGCATCACACCGCCCCGGGGACGACTGTACTCTCTGTCGGGTCTGGAGACCAAGGCTATGGAGACCTACATTGAGGACTCCCTAGCTGCAGGGTTCATCTGTCCTTCTGCCTCCCACGCCTTCGCAGGGTTCTTCTTGTGGAGAAGAAGGACAAAACCCTGCACCCGTGCATCGAATACCGGGGTCTCAACGACATCACGGTGAAGAACCGCTACCTCTCATCTCCTTGGCCTTCGAGACGCTCGAGGAGGCCACCGTGTTCTCCAAGCTGGACCTACGGAACGCCTAACACCTGGTGCGGATACGGGAAGGGGATGAGTGGAAGACTTCCTTCAACATGGCCAGCGGTCACTACAAGTATCTGGTCATGCCATTTGGCCTTACCACCGCCCCTGCTGTGTTCCAGGCTCTGGTTAATGATGTTCTCCGCGACATGTTGAACCGGTTCATCTTCGTCTACCTTGATGACATCCTCGTCTTCTCCCGCTCCACCCAAGAACACGTGCTCCATGGCCGACAAGTTCTCCAACGCCTGCTGGAGAACCAGCTTTTGTAAAAGCAGAGAAGAGCAAATTCCATCGCTCCACCATCCCCTTTCTGGGTTACATCATCGCTGCAGGGAGTGTACAGATGGATCCCAGGAAGGTGAGAGCGGTGGTGGATTGGCCCCAGCCTATGTCCAGAGGAGCCTACCTCTGCCTGTGCCTGTCCCTCACCGTCCCTGGTCTCACATTTCCCTGGACTTTGTCACGGGTTTCCCCCTGTCTGATGGCAACACCGCCATCCAAACCGTATTGGATCGCTTTTCCAAAGCCGCCCACTTCATTGCTCTTCCCAAGCTATCCTCTGACAAAGAGACGGCACTGCTCATGGTGCAGCGCGTCTTGCAGATCCAAGGACTGTCGGTAGACATGGTCTCCGACCGGGGTCCTCAGTGTTTTGAGTGTTCCCTGGGGTATCAGACCCCGCCCTTCCCTGAGCAAGAAGAGGAGGTTGGCATGTTTGTCCGCCGCTGTCATCGTACCTGGAGGAGAGCCCGGTCGCCAGTCCTCAAGACCACCTCCAGGTATCAATGACAAGTGGCTCCCTGGTACCATCTCAGGCAGAAGGTATGACTATCCACCCGGGATCTGCCCCTCTGGGTGGAATCCCGCAAACTATCCCCCCGGTTTATCAGCCCTTTTCCCATCTCCAAGGTCTTTAGCCCCTCTGCTGTTCGTCTTCTGTTGCCCCGTACCCTCCATATACATTCCACCTTTCATGTGTCCAGAGCTAAACCCATGTCTCACAGCCCTTTGTCTCCTGTTTCCAGGACCCTGAGACTGTCTGCCGTTCTGGGCCTTTTGCACCTCTCTGGATTACTGAACTCTGCCTGCCTTTGACCTGTCGTTTGTCTGCCTCTGTACTAGAAATAAACGTTTGTTTCTTCGACACCGTCTGTATCTGGGTCATACCTGAAACCTGATAGTAATTGTCTGCATCATTTCTAATACCCCATATATACCGCATATATATTTTTTTGTATATACAGTACCAGTCAAAAGTTTGGACACACCTACTCAATCCAGGGTTTTTCTTTATTTTTACTATTTTCTACATTGTAGAATAATAGTGAAGACCTCAACACTATTAAATAACACATATGGAACCATGTAGTAACCAAAAAAAGTGTTAAACAAATCAATTTGAGATTCTTCAAAGTAGACAGCTTTGCACACATTTGCAAAGTATTCAGACCCCTTGACTTTTTCCACATTTTGTTGTGTTTCAGCCTTACTCTAAAATGGATTAGATTGTTTTTTTCTTCATCAATCTACACATAATACCCCATAATGACAAAGCAAAAAAAGTTTTGCACATTTATATACAGATATATATATATATATAAAAGAAATATCACATTTACATAAGTATTCAAACCCTTTACTCAGTACTTTATTAAAGCATGTTTGGCAGCGATTACAGCCTCAAGTCTTCTTGAGTATGACGCTACAAGCTTGGCACACCTGTATTTGGGGAGTTTCTCCCATTCTTCTCTGCAGATCCTCTCAAGCTCTGTAAGGTTCGATGGGGAGCGTCACTGCACAGCTATTTTCAGGTCTCCAGAGATGTTCGATTGGGTTCAAGTCCGGGCTCTGTCATGGCCACTCAAGGATAATCAGAGACTTGTCCCGAAGCCACTCCTGTGTTGTCTTGGCTGTGAGTTTAAGGTTGTTGTTCTGTTGCAAGGTAAACCTTTGCCCCAGTCTGAGGTCCTGAGCGCTCTGGAGCAGGTTTTCATCAATGATATCTCTGAACTTTTTGGCCTAAATGCCAAGCCTCATGTCTGGAGGAAACCAGGCACCATCCCTACAGTGACACATGGTGGTGGCAGCATCATGCTGTGGGGATATTATTTAGCGGCAGGGACTGGAAGACTAGTTAAGATTGAGGCAAAGATGAACGGAGCAGTACAGAGAGATCCTCCGGACCTCCGACTAGGGTGAAGGCTCACCTTCCAATAGGACAATGACTCTAAACTCACAGCCAAGACAACGCAGGAGTGGTTTCGGGACAAGTCTTTGAATGTCCTTGAGTGGCCCAGCCAGAGCCCTGACTTGAACCCGATCAAACATCTCTGGAGAGACATGAAAATAGCTGTGCAGCAACGTTCCCCATCCAACCTGACAGAGCTTGAGAGGATCTGCATAGGTGTGCCAAGGTGTGCCAAGCTTGTAGCGTCATACCCAAGAAGACTCAAGGCTGTAATCGCTGCCAAAGGCGCTTCAACAAAGTACTGAGTAAAGGGTATGAATAGTTATGTAAATGTGATGTTTCTGTTTTTTATTTTTAATATTATTTCTATTTATTTCTAAAAACCTGTTTTTACTTTATCATTATGGGGTATTGTGTGTAGAAACAATTTAATCAATTTTAAAATAAAGCTGTAACCGAACACAATGCGGCAAAAGTCAAGGGGTCTGAATACTTTCCAAAGGTACTGTATATATATATATATATATATATATATACACACACATAAAAAAATATATATATATATATGGGGAATTGGAAATGATGCAGCCAATTATATATACAGTATATAGTCATAGTATTGATACATTGCACAACCTCCCTTAGAATGGAGGTAATATACAGCATCAGACTGTAGCCTATATTACTCTGTTCCTGTTCTACTGCAGACTTCTTTAAACCTCTTCCATCTCCACACAGGGTCTGAAAGGAGTGTAGCTGTCAGATCCTTCTCAGGATGAAGGGAGAGTTGACACAGGGGAACATGCACTGTTCACTGTAAAGTGTCAGACCTCTATGATGGGTGACTGCTGCGTCTCATGGCGGGGAGCCAATACCTGATTGATGTCGGATTCAGAGAGTGCTCAACACTGCGGTGACTTCCACTTGAAAACCCCATGCGTTAACTTACGCTAATTCAAAGCAAGTAAATACAATTAACTGTGATGTTATATTATATTAGAAATCATTGGAGAGAAAAAAAAGGGAGTTCTTGCCAAGCAGGTGCTTGCTTATGCACGAGGTAGGGAAATACTGTTCAATTTCACTCCAGCCTAGCTCATCTGCACATTCTCATTATCGTCAGCTGGTTGTTTGAGGTCTTGTAGGGTGTCTTCTTTCTTACGGGAAATAAATGAAGTATTTGTGTCATTGCATTTTGTATCAAAAGTAAGCTGGCCCTCTTTGAAGTCTCGTAGATCAATGCATTGTACTCTTTTTGTCCGCCATACCGTACCTCATGCTAACCCTGGAGATCCCTTTAAACTCCACCAGCTTTATGTTTTGTTGCGCCTATCATGTGGAATGATCTCTAAAACTCCTTAAAGTTGGTGGAGTTGGTGTCTATAGGGCAATTCAGGTGGATGTTGCAGAGCCTTCAACTGAAGAATATGTTTGTTTCATGTGATTGTGTTTTGCTTTTCATGTTTTGTGAAAGAGATCGCGGTCTCAGCATGACTCCCTGCTTAAATAAAGGTTAAATATATCTCATATGGTGCCAAGCATAGAAATCAACCTAATCACGACTTGTCAGTTCAAGGTTAGGAGGACCTTCTATGAGACATGGTGCAGGTATTAACAGAATTAACAAACAGAATCCCCAGGAGAATCACGGTTTTACTACAAGTACGTTTGGGACAGGTAATGAGTGCCCTTGGGGCGGATCATGAATAAAATATCTGTTTGGACTCTATTTCCTGACATTCCTGTCAATCTCCACAACAAAAGATCTGTTTGATGAGTGTGTTTGTGTGTGTGTGTGCGTGTGACAATGTGACACTGCTGTCTTCATTAAAGGCTACATATTAACTTGTGACAGGAGTCACAGACGATAGTATATCACGCCTGACAGGAGAAGAGTGCAATTGAGGTTCGTAATTCGAGGCGTTCCTGCATGTGAGCGTTCCTGCATCTGCAGGAACTCCTCTTTCTACTTCTATTGGTTCACTTTTAAGTTAGGACAGGCAAGGGGCCACCCAGTACAGTAGGTGGCGTTAATGTACAATAGCGTTGGATGCCAGCCGCCGATAAACCCCACAGAAGAAGGGGAGAAGGGGTGGGGGCGACATCGGTAGCTAGGTAGTCGTACACCGGTAGACAGTGTCCTTCACCCCGCCTGTCGGGGACTGTTTTCACGCAGGTCTGTTAACGACGGTGAGGGCAGGTTTTGGCAGGTGGGAGCGAATGACACTGCGTGCTAGCTTAGCCAGCTAGTCCTAAGGAGGACTCTGGTACACAGCAGGCGGGAGGCGGGGGTGACACCGTGAGCTACAACCGGAGCGAAAAACACTGTCTGCGGCTAGCTAGCAAGGAGAATTCCGGTAGGCAGGGGGGATAGTACTTTTATTTCCCTTCCTATAGGGGGGGCGTTCATGCAGGAACCAATGGGGTGCTCGGGGGGGGTGTTCATGAAGAAACCAATGGGATGTTCGAGGGGAGGCGGTCCTGCAGATGCATGAATGCCCACATGCAGGAATGCCCCGAATTGCGGGCTGCAGTTGTATGCAATTGCCTGACAGGGGTGACATGATGTTTTTTCCAAGCCATTAGCCAATTACCAAATCGACTGAACAAACTGCAGATAATTGTCATTGCTTTAGAATGAAAACCAGAGCGGTATACTACAAAGTAAGCTAAATCTACTCAGGGTTTTCTAGCCAGCTTCCGTTAGCTTCACATTCTAGCTCAAGCTTCATCCGTACTCCGATTGCTCGTCCGCCTGCTGCTCTAGCAGGCTTGTAACTACGCGTGCATGTCCCACGTGGCTAGTCGAACGCGGAAACAATGCTGAAACATCAACCCATTGGAAGTCAGTGCCACATTTAAATTTGTCCCGAAATCTAAATGAAACAAAATGTATCTTGCAAATTCAGCAGGCTATGCAAAAAAACATATTTGACAAATAAAATATTTAATAATTCGTCTTCCTGAAATTAAGAGGATGATGACACAATCTTTGCAATAGGAAGGGAATCTGCCCTGAGTTGGCCTGCCTGGGAGCAGGTTAGTTCTGAAGGATTTGTTGCCATATACATTTTCCTTGCTAAAATGTGAGCCAATTTCGTGGTACCGGTTATCCTGAGTTGAACTCAGAGTTGTACAAAGTTACCTCGGTAACTCCTCAAACCTGATTCGTAGTTGTCATGGCCCGTCAAAGGAAGTGGACCAAGGTGCAGCGTGGTAAGCGTACATTTTCCTTTTTATTAAAATGTCGCCAACAAAACAACAAACGAAAGAAACAACCGTGGGTCTGGGTGGGCATCTATCCGTGGTGGCGGCTCAGGTGCAGGACGCAGACCCCGCTCCACCTCTGGCTCACCCCACTTTGATGGCACCTCTGGTGCAGGGACCCTCGTCACCGACCCCAGACTGGGGACCCTCGCAGCTGGCCCCGGACTGGGCACCCTCGCTGCGGGCCCCAGACTGGGCACCGTCGCTGGAGGCTCCGGACTGGAGGCCGTTGCTGGAGGCTTCGTGCCATGACTCCTCACTGGAGGCTTCGTGCCATGGATCATTACTGGAGGCTTCTTGCCATGGATCATCACTGGAGGCTTCGTGCCATGGATCATCACTGGAGGCTTCTGCATGGGATATCACTGGAGGCTTCGTGCATGGATCATCACTGGAGGCTTCTTGCCATGGATCATCACTGGAGGCTTCTTGCCATGGATCATCACTGGAGGCTTCTTGCCATGGACCATCACTGGAGGCTTCTTGCCATGGACCATCACTGGAGTAGGAGATGTATGGGCAGTCTGGTACGTGGAGCTGCCACAGGGCTCACCAGGCTGGGAGATATAACAGGAGGTCTGGTTCTGGCAGCAGGCACAAGACTCACCAGGCTGGGGAGACATACTGGAGGCTTGGTTCTTGGCGCTGGCACCGGATACACTGGGCCGTGGAGGCCCACTGGAGGTCTCGAGCGCAGAGCTGGCACTACCCGTTCTGGCTGGATGCCCACTTCCATCCGGCAAATGCGGGATGCTGGAAAAGAGCACACCGGCCTGTGAATGCTCACTCGCAACACCGTGCGCATCGCCCCATAACACGGTGCCTGACCAGTCACATGCTCCCCACGGTAAGCACGGGAGTTGGCTCAGGTCTAAACTCCGACTCCGCCAATCTCCCAGTGTGCCACCCCCCCCCAAAAAAAATTGGGGAGCTGCCTCTCGGGCTTCCGTGACCGGGTCTTGTCCCCTGCCATTCTCTCCTCCCCGGTACAGCTCGTCCTCCAGGTTGGCGCACGCTGCTTGGTCCCTTGGTGGTGGGTAGTTCTGTCACGGCCGTCAAAGGAAGTGGACCAAGGTGCAGCGTGCTGAGGCTACCTAAGTATGGTTCCCAATCAGAGACAACGATAGACAGCTGTACCTGATTGAGAACCATACCCAGGCAAAAACATAGAAATAAAGAAACATAGAAAACAAAACATAGAATGCCCACCCCAAATCACACCCTGACCAAACCAAATAGAGACATAAAAAGGCTCTCTAGGTCAGGGCGTGACAGTAGTATTAAAGCTCTGGTGTATGTTAGACTGACCTTGAGTCCCCATAGTCCCTATTGTTTTGAGTTGAGTGTACGGTAGAGCGTGAAACAAAACAAATTTTGTGAAAGAAATCATGGTCGGGTTTGGGGATTTATGAGACAAAGTTAGCGTTTTTTTGCATTTTTATCAGATAAGTTGACAGAGAACACATTCAAGAGATGCATAATGCATCCTGTAGAGTTCTGACTGACAAGTAACAGGAACATAATGGGTGACCCTGCACTTGGCCCACCGACACAGGATACATGGTGGATTCATTACCCATGGTCCTTCATTGATTAGGCTCAAGGGAACCAGCATCCCAGGTTCCGAGTCTTAGGACCAGGATGTTGTGGACACTTATCTGGCTAAACAGGAAGTGGATTTTAATCAAGATTTAATGACTCTCAGGTTAAGAGGCACAGTAATCGTGGAGGGGCTTTTCGACATCCTAGGGGAGATATACGTAGGTTAATGTGTTGTATATTGAATGGGAGTAGATTATCACCCCTATGCCTGTTCAAAATCTTTCTGTGTAGTCTCTTGGTGCTTGTATGATATACCTTTTATGATGCTATTATTGACTACACTCTCTTTCTCTCCTGTACGATTCACACAGCTGTGCAGTTGGAGCATGTGCACACACACACTCACACACCAATTTTTGCCAGATGTTTATGGAAAACCTCTCTCACGGCAGCTGTCGTTTCTGGCTGGAGAACCGCAACCTGTTCAGCAGCTGTTCTGATGGACTGATGATGCGGCTGCCCCCCAACACCGCTGCCATTTGAACTGTCCAACCCTAGCTCACCCCCTTCCCCTCCACCACCCAGGCACTGTCCCTTCCCTGGGCACGAGACCGGAAGAACCAGCAGCTGCCTGGATCCGGCCATGGAGGGCTGCCCATTGTCCAGCTCAGAGAGGCTACACTGAGAAACAGGCTTTGTGTTCCCAGGCAGATGGATAGCTGGCTGGATGTTGACTATGAGCCCTCCACTGTTCACCATCCACCATCTACCAACAACCCCCTGACCCCCCTCCACTACCCTACACAACAGGGCCTGTTAATCACAGTGGGTTTTTGTCTGGCTCACCATAAAGTCTGTGCGGGTGTGACGGATGGAGGTGAGGGACGATTGGGACAGAGGGGGTTGATTAGCGTCTCTGGACAATGTCCCCTTACACACACTTCTCACTCACAGCACCAGACCCAGTCTTTTAGAATGCAGCACAGACAGACAGACAGAACAGACAGACAGACAGACAGACAGACAGACAGACAGACAGACAGACAGACAGACAGACAGACAGAACAGACAGACAGACAGACAGACAGACAGACAGACAGACAGACAGACAGACAGACACACAGACACACAGACACCACAGACACACAGACAACAGACACACAGACACACACAACACACACACACAAGACACAGACACACACACACACAGACACACACAAACACACACACACACACAGACACACAGACACACACACACACACACACAGACACACACAAACACACAACACACACACACAGACACAACACAAACACACACTCAAAACAGAGCATATCCAATGTGCTTTGTCAGGCTGGAAACATTTCAGTCACAATGGGACTGAAGCAGAAAATGATACACATGGGAATAAAGGCTTTGTGGACACAATATGGACCATATGGACACGATACTGCTGCCTCATGCCATGATGCACTCTGTGTTCTTGTTGTTGTAGTGAACACAGGCCTCAAGATGTAATGCAAAACAAATTATTTTCACATTTCGATTGAAGATGATTGTTTGGATAGCCCTTCAAACACATGCTGACAATTTGATTCATCACCATGGTTACACATGAAGACTTAAGATTTTATTTGTATTTCTTAAATTATACACTATAAGGAATGGGGGATAATGGATTTTTTTTGTGCTGCAGTACAGTACAGTAGGAGCTTTTGCCAACTCTCCATGGCTGTTTGAGAGGGCGTGTGCATGAAAACATTGCATTAGGGTTGAAAAGATGTGCCGCCTCCACCCAAACACATTTCACAGAGTGTAATGTCAGAGTGCTCCCAGCGAAGCCCACTGCGTCCATCAGAGAGAGTCATGATTATCACAGGAAATGTGTCATGACATGCTGTGCCATGCAGTCAGTGCTCTCTGATTAAAAGCCATCAGAAACAGGCTGAGTGAATGTGCTTGGAACCAGAGCCTCTATTCCGACACACACATAAGCAACACACACACACACACATGCACGCACACGTACTAGCACCTAATTCTCTAACATACATCAACGCTCACACATACAACACACTCACATATTCATGCCTTCAAACATAAGCCATCAACTGTCACATTGCAGCCAGTTCGCTCAAGATTCACTTCAAAATTGTACGTCCATGCACGTCCCGAGGACGTCACGAGATGCCTTCAAAACTTGCCACTAGTGGCAAGATTGAGCGTTATTACCATCAAGTAGACTTGGGTATTGCTATGGCATTATGGAAGGGAATGGCGGATGGGCGCAAGCCGCAAGCTCCGGCTCCGAGGGTCGCGTATTCAATCCCAGCGGTAGACGCTCATTCTTTTTATAAATGTTTACCCTATTCCAAACCTTAACCTTTAACTTAACCATTCAGAATTAATGAAGGGGGAGCCGTAGCAGGGGGAGCAACCCAGTAATTCATGTTTCACTAGAGCAACTTCGAAATTTGACGTTCGGAGAAACGTGGAACAATTTCAGAATCTGAAGTCAAATTGGTCAAACCGTGAGATCTTGTTGCACACTCACTCACATGCTCGCAGATATATATTCAAAGCACCAACTTAACCTCAAATGCAACTCACATGCAACTCAAATAGACACACACACAGCAAAACAAAATTGGTTCTATGAAAGTTCCTAGAACATTTGTTAGGTTGCGGCAAATGTTCTCATAAACCAAAAACTGTCCGGTTGTGCTGATGATTGTATGAAACATTCACCTGACATTGATACGTTCCCAGAACACATTTAGTCTGTTCTTCGAAAGGTTCCCAGAATGTTTCAATGTGTTATGGAAAAAGTCTGGTGGGAACATTGTGGGGACATCACAAAAGATATCTTCCCGAAACATAAAAACTGTCCAGATGTGTGGAGGATGATACAATGTTTCTTTTAGGTTGCAGAAAACATTAACCTGATGCTGCAAGAACCACATTTTTTATGTTCTTTAATTAAAAGTGATTAAAACATTTCTTTAGGTTTTGGGAACATTGCAGGGATATGACATGAGATAGGTTCTCAAAATACAAAATCTGTCCAAAATCTGTTGATGACATTCTTACAATGTTTGTATCAGGGTGCACAAAACATTCCCTCAATGTTCTTTGAATGTTATTCCTATGTCCCCAGAATGATAAAATAACGTTTTTAACAGTCCATGGAGGTGTATTTCATGTGTTTGTGTTATCTTACTGTTGAGGAAGTTAGTTGTACAACAATCCATGTAGAAACACATATGGCAAATATAGCTGTGAGTAGCAATGAACAGGGTTCACAGGATGACAGAAAGGACACAAGATCAGTTGGATAACAAAGCAAGCACTCTATCATGTAGGAACTAGCTTTCTTTATGTGCAATCATGAGTTTAAATACAAAATCTGGAGTGAGTCTGATGTATGGTTCATGAGGAGAAGATGTTGCAGATGATTTTGAGCATTAGCATTACATATGCTAAGAAGGACTTGCTAATCATTTCCTTGTTCTTTGAGATATTAATACCAAATTCAGTGTGGTTCATCTTAGGGTAGTCCATGACAGCGATGACATGTTTCAAGTTGATAGGCCACTGTGGAGTGGATTTACACTGGTTTAAATGGACACGTAAAAATAAGATTTTCATTTGTAAATAACTCAACCATCTTTTGACCAATCCCTAGTTAGAGACAAGCTAAGACATGTACCATGGGCCTACATTCCACATTCTGGGTCATTTGGTTCTATTGTTCATGAGAAGAAGATTTTTATATTATATTTCAGCATATTAGCTTATGTGTTAATATGCATCTACTGGTATAGTATGGCCATCTTTTAATGCATCATAGATATTTTCTCAAACTCTTTAGGGATTATTGTGATGAGTCCAAAGACCAAATTTGGAGTGAATTAGATTTTTAGTTCATTGAGAAGATTTAAAAATTATTTTAAGCATAAGTGTTACAAAAAAGTGAATTGTTAATAGTTTCCTTATTTTTTAAGATAATAATGCCAAACTTAACATAGTTCATCATGGCAATGTCTTTGATGACCCTAAAATGTTTCAAGTTGATGGGCCATTGAGAAGTGGATATACACATTTCTGAAATACATTGCTTCAGTTGTTGTTTAGCTAGCTAGCACATTTCAGCCATATTAGCATAGATGTGACATCAGTCAAAGCACCTTAAAACAAGACATGGTATCAATAACAAGATAAAACTAGCTGAAATGAGCCACCTACGATTCCCCGCATGGCAGCTTCTTGTCATTGTTGCTAGCAATCTGCCCATCCAGAATCACAACGTACGGCCTTCTGCATATCATTTTCGTGACGTTGTCAGCTAACCCGTCTATGCTCCAACATTTTCTTGCAGAAGTATGTTCAGGTAAGGTTATTGGAACCATCATGTTGTAATGTCACACTATAACTTTATAAGACCATTGTAGGAATATTCCCTGCTTGTTGTTATGGGTGTTTTGAATAACATATCCATCAACATTAGCAGAACGTTCCTGTAATGTTTCCTCAGGACCATTTCTATTGTTCCCACATTTTGTTGCAGCAGTATGTTTAGAGAACATTACTGGAACATTGTGTTCCCTTTCTCTGAAAACCTCATGAGAACCTTAGGGGAATGTTCTGTGGTAGTTTTTATGATTTTATGAACATCATTTTCATGAATGTTAGGAGAATATTCCAAGGATATTTCACTTCAAACATTTTCTTTGAAAAACATATATGGCGATCAAAAACATTCTTTGAATGTTTGTGGGACGCTATCATCCATGTGTCAGCTCAAAACCTAACTATAACTTGGGAATGTTAGCTAATGTTCTGGGAATGTACCTGGTTGCTGGGCACAGATTGGACCATGAACACACACTCTTCCCCTCTTCCCCTATCAAATGAAATGAAATCACATTTTATCGGTTGTATGCACGTTTGGCAGATGTTATTGCGAGTGCAGCGAGTGTAGCTCCCAACAGCGCAGTATTATCTAACAGTACACACAAATCGAAAAGTAAAAGAATGGAATGAAGAAATATTAAGACGATGGGATGTATAGACGTTATGGACAGTATGTGGATAGAATATGTAGCATATCTGAAGAATACGTAGGATAGAATAGTATTTGTACAGCAATAGTTGAACAGGGTGGCCTTGACTAGAATACAGTATATCTGCCATCCCTCCAGCTGATACCCCCTCCCATTTCTGTTGCAGACTGACAACTGGACTCATCTGCCTGGCAGGAAAATCCACCCTAAGACAGAGAGGTATATGAGAGAGATCAATAGAGGGAGAGATATGGATAAATGGAGAGAGAGAGAGAGAGAGAGAGAGAGGAGTATGGGAATAATGAATAGCACAAAGAGATAAAGTAAGTGTATGGTAGAGTGAGAGAGAGAGATGGAGGGAGAGAGAAAAAGGAATGAGACAAACAATAATTATTCTAATGGGAGGAAAGAGGGCCAGCCAAAGTACAGCACCAGCAGTGGAATATGTGTATGCCTGCCACTGCCTGGGGGGTTTCTGGGTTCACTGTGAGAGTGCCGCAGTCCTGACAAGGGGAAGAATGGGCGCAAACAGGAATGACAAAATTAGGTGGATGGGCCAAGGCTAGGTGAAACAACAAGGCCACATTTCTATAGACAGATGAACAGGTATCCATGCGCAAAGAAACAGGGAAAAGGGTCAGACAGACAGACAGACACAGACACAGACAGAGACAGACAGACAGACAGACAGACAGACAGACAGACAGACAGANTGCCATGGATCATCACTGGAGGCTTCTTGCCATGGATCATCACTGGAGGCTTCTTGCCATGGACCATCACTGGAGGCTTCTTGCCATGGACCATCACTGGAGTGAGGAGATGTATGGGCAGTCTGGTACGTGGAGCTGCCACAGGGCTCACCAGGCTGGGGAGATATACAGGAGGTCTGGTTCTGGCAGCAGGCACAAGACTCACCAGGCTGGGGAGACATACTGGAGGCTTGGTTCTTGGCGCTGGCACCGGATACACTGGGCCGTGGAGGCCCACTGGAGGTCTCGAGCGCAGAGCTGGCACTACCCGTTCTGGCTGGATGCCCACTTCCATCCGGCAAATGCGGGATGCTGGAAAAGAGCACACCGGCCTGTGAATGCTCACTCGCAACACCGTGCGCATCGCCCCATAACACGGTGCCTGACCAGTCACATGCTCCCCACGGTAAGCACGGGAGTTGGCTCAGGTCTAAACTCCGACTCCGCCAATCTCCCAGTGTGCCACCCCCCCCCCAAAAAAAATTGGGGAGCTGCCTCTCGGGCTTCCGTGACCGGGTCTTGTCCCCTGCCATTCTCTCCTCCCCGGTACAGCTCGTCCTCCAGGTTGGCGCACGCTGCTTGGTCCCTTGGTGGTGGGTAGTTCTGTCACGGCCGTCAAAGGAAGTGGACCAAGGTGCAGCGTGCTGAGGCTACCTAAGTATGGTTCCCAATCAGAGACAACGATAGACAGCTGTACCTGATTGAGAACCATACCCAGGCAAAAACATAGAAATAAAGAAACATAGAAAACAAAACATAGAATGCCCACCCCAAATCACACCCTGACCAAACCAAATAGAGACATAAAAAGGCTCTCTAAGGTCAGGGCGTGACAGTAGTATTAAAGCTCTGGTGTATGTTAGACTGACCTTGAGTCCCCATAGTCCCTATTGTTTTGAGTTGAGTGTACGGTAGAGCGTGAAACAAAACAAATTTTGTGAAAGAAATCATGGTCGGGTTTGGGGATTTATGAGACAAAGTTAGCGTTTTTTTGCATTTTTATCAGATAAGTTGACAGAGAACACATTCAAGAGATGCATAATGCATCCTGTAGAGTTCTGACTGACAAGTAACAGGAACATAATGGGTGACCCTGCACTTGGCCCACCGACACAGGATACATGGTGGATTCATTACCCATGGTCCTTCATTGATTAGGCTCAAGGGAACCAGCATCCCAGGTTCCGAGTCTTAGGACCAGGATGTTGTGGACACTTATCTGGCTAAACAGGAAGTGGATTTTAATCAAGATTTAATGACTCTCAGGTTAAGAGGCACAGTAATCGTGGAGGGGCTTTTCGACATCCTAGGGGAGATATACGTAGGTTAATGTGTTGTATATTGAATGGGAGTAGATTATCACCCCTATGCCTGTTCAAAATCTTTCTGTGTAGTCTCTTGGTGCTTGTTATGATATACCTTTTATGATGCTATTATTGACTACACTCTCTTTCTCTCCTGTACGATTCACACAGCTGTGCAGTTGGAGGCATGTGCACACACACACTCACACACCAATTTTTGCCAGATGTTTATGGAAAACCTCTCTCACGGCAGCTGTCGTTTCTGGCTGGAGAACCCGCAACCTGTTCAGCAGCTGTTCTGATGGACTGATGATGCGGCTGCTCCCCAACACCGCTGCCATTTGAACTGTCCAACCCTAGCTCTACCCCCTTCCCCTCCACCACCCAGGCACTGTCCCTTCCCTGGGCACGAGACCGGAAGAACCAGCAGCTGCCTGGGATCCGGCCATGGAGGGCTGCCCATTGTCCAGCTCAGAGAGGCTACACTGAGAACAGGCTTTGTGTTCCCAGGCAGATGGATAGCTGGCTGGATGTTGACTATGAGCCCTCCACTGTTCACCATCCACCATCTACCAACAACCCCCTGACCCCCCTCCACTACCCTACACAACAGGGCCTGTTTAACCCCAGTACAGCGGCTGTTTTTTGTCTGGCTCACCATAAAGTCTGTGCGGGTGTGACGGATGGAGGTGAGGGACGATTGGGAAAGAGGGGGGTTGATTAGCGTCTCTGGACAATGTCCGCTTACACACACTGCTCACTCACAGCACCAGACCCAGTCTTTTAGAATGCAGCACAGACAGACAGACAGACAGACAGACAGACAGACAGACAGACAGACAGACAGACAGACAGACAGACAGACAGACAGACAGACAGACAGACAGACAGACAAGGAGACAGACAGACAGACAAGGAGACAGAGAAACAACCAACACCCAGACGGACATATTGACATACAGATAGTGGAGGCAGACAAAAAAGTGGCAGACGGATGGACTGCTAGGCATGAACAGATACAGACAAAGAGACAGCCAGAAAGACAGAGACAGCCTTGAGTATAATACACCCTCAAGGAACAGCATTTCAAGCACGATACAACAACTTGGTAGCAGTCTAACTATCCCTCTGTATAGTTTCATTTACTCTGTCAGCTAAATGCAATCTTCAAAGCGCATCAAATCACTGGTGTGAAGAAGCCTGAACGCTGAGCCGTGATTATAGTTGTAGAAGGGAAATGAAGTCCCCTAGAGTGAGATGCAGTAGAATCAGTCTACCAAGCTCAATGCAGTGTGCATTCTGTATTCAATGCATAGTCAATCCATATGATACCCATCTGATCTTAGGCCACTCTAGTGGGACCTGATGTGGTGACTCAACTGTCTGTCAGTGAACAGCTAAACAATGTGCGATTCTCATATTATTATTTACAAAGCCTCTAAAACATGCTATACTCTTGCATGGTGGTTTACTATTATTAAAATTTTTTGATTTAACCTTTGTTTATCAGACTAAAGCTTACTGGCACTTTTAGTCGTCTGACGTTGAGTAATTACCACACTGTTCAACTCAAGAGACAGAAACATAAACAGAGGAACAGATACGAGCAGGTCACAGATACCAACCTGCTCCTGATTGTTTGTTTCTGTCATTTACCGGAGGGAGAGAAGCGGCGGGAGGCTTCCTCAGTCTAAAAAGGCGGGGAAAGAACGTATACATAGACAAGAGGGTAACAACTTGACAAGTCGGCTGTATAGAAGCCTCGGGAAACTGACAGCGTTGTGATGTTTTGACATCAGTCTGTATCAATGACAGTATCTCCACCTTTCAAGTCAACAGTAATGGTCCTAATCAGCGGACCTTATCTCTGTAGATGTCTATTTATAGGATCTAGCTACCCCTGTCTATCTAGCAACATCGATTTTTATTGGAACAGATCAATGTAGCCATCAATGTAGCCATGCATGTAGCCATGCCTAATGATGTCTTTATGTCAATACAATCTCACTTCCTGTCGATGTCTGTCTGTACGCCGCTGACCTCAGTTTCAAAACCAGGATCTTTTAGAGCGTATTAATATAAATATTATTTTCAATGAATAGAACCTACTTCTGCCTAGCAACCTTGGATGGTTTCTATAGTGAGACAATAACTTATGTCACCTGTCTCAATTCCCTTGATAGTTATTATGAAAATACCTGACCTCCCAAATACATTACCTCTTAAAGGTTTGAATGAAAATGCTTGATCATACTGTGAACCCCACTCAAACCTTTGAGCCACATAGATAGATACATTCATTTTTGACCATTTAAAAACACAATACAACCACACACACGTGGATAAAGCATTTAAAAGCATCGAGGATGACACAAAACAAGTTTGGGAAACCTATTTCCATTGTGGTCCTCTAAATAAATGGTTATAAAATGTACAAACATACATATGGTAGTCCTAGGCTACACAGTAGACCTAGCCTACTTGGGTTACACATATAACACGTACCAGAACAAAGGACAGGACGACATTGTCATAGCCATAGAGCAGGACTTCCTCAGTAAATCAGGGATCTCAAGCTTCTAAACTGAGTTCGATGATGGTGATGCCAGGTGATGCAGTTGGCTTGCCGGCTCAGATGTTATCCTCTGCCTCTCTGTAGCGTGATGCCAGGTGATGGAGTTGTCTTGCTAGCCCTGGTGTCATCCTCAGCTCAGCCTCTCTGTAGCCCTCTATTTTTGATCTATTTATAGTTTTCCAACCAGAAGTGGACCCCAGAGCATTTTCTATGAGAAGAACATTATTGAGTATGGAAAATGCCACCAAAAAAAGCGAAGGGAAATGCTCTTGCTCTTTTAACTAGGTGAGCTGCAGGCTTCTGGTGTTTGTGTTGCTGTTGCTATTATAATGTTTGTCATGTTCCAGGATAGAGCATGGTGTGGGTCGTGTGCCTGTTTGGGAAGCTTAGCTATCCTCGGGGAGAGGAGAACATTTGGAATACAGTCGACATTCTTAATGGGCCATTTATGAACTCTGGTACTCCCTTATGGCAGTTTATAAAGGTGAATTATTATGGCCCTGATAATGATGATGATTATTGGGGGAGGGTGATAATGTTGTTTGTATTACCTGAGGGGGCCCTAAGTCAGACACCGTCTTTCCAGGCCACTGGTCATAATCACACAGACGATGTTGGTTATTGATGGAGGAGAAAGTGAAGGAAAGAAAGAGAGCGTGAGAGAGAGAGAGAGATGTGAGAAAGACAGAATTCATGATCTTACCGGCCCATCTCCTCTGTAAACAATGATGTGATGTATTATTTGGGATATGGACTCTGCTAGGGCAGACAGTTCTCTACTCATACAATAAGTGCCACGCACATTCTTTCAGAGGAGATCATGAACTAGACCAGCACTCACACACCGTACACACATAGCTACACATCTGTAAACATACAGTAACAGTCAAAAGTTTGGACACACCTACTCATTCAAGGGTTTTTCTTCATTTTTACTATTTTCTACATTGTAGGATAATAGTGAAGACATCAAAACACATACATAATAATTTAGTCACCAAAAAAGTCAAACAAATCCAAATATATTTTAGATTCTTCAAAGTAGCCACCCTTTGCCTTGATGAGAGCTTTGCACACTCTTGGCATTCTCTCAACCAACTTCACCTGGAATGCTTTTCCAACAGTCTTGGAGGAGTTCCTACATATGCTGAGCACTTGTTGGCTGCTTTTCCTTCACTCTGTGGTCCAACTCAGCCCAAATCATCTTAATTTGGTTGAGGTCTGGTAATTGTGGAGGCCAGATCTCCATCACTCCATCACTTCCCTTCTTGATCAAATAGTCCTTACACAGCCTGGAGGTGTGTTGGGTCATTGTCCTGTTGAAAAACAAATGATAGTCCCACTAAGCACCGACCAGATGGAATGGCGTATCGCTGCAGAATGCTGTGGTAGCCATGCTGGTTAAGTGTGCCTTGAATTCTAATAAATCACTGACAGTGTCACCAGCAAAGCACCTGCACACCATCACACCTCCTCCTCCATGCTTCACGGTAGGAACCACACATGCGGAGATCATCCGTTGAAATTAATTCATGAAGCTGGTTGAGAGAATACCAACAGTGTGCAAAGCTGTAATCAAGGCAAAGGGTGAATACTTTGAAGAATCTCAAATATAAAATATATTTTGATAGGTTTAACACTTTTTTGGTTACTATATGATTCCAAATGTGTTATATCATAGTTTTGATGTCTTCACTATTATTCTACAATGTAGAAAATAGTCAAACCAAAGAAAAACCCTTGAATGAATAGGTGTGTCATAAACTTTTGACTGGTACTGTATAATCCCATTGTTCTCTTAATCATAACGATCAGTATTCTTCATACATAGGGGATAACAGTTGTGGTTATTGATGATGGCTATGTTATGTAGTGCTGTTTAACAGTAGGCGACAGGCAGGCTGTGAAATGCCATTCCACTATAGTACAGTGTGGGGAAAGACCTTTAGATTCCTTATGGGTGATTCACTGACATTATGACATTCCTGGACTCCCCTCACGGAACGTAAGCACAGTGAGTCCAGACTCAGAGTGACTAAATGGACAAGTCCCTAGAGTCTATCCCCCGGTAACACATCCACTCCACTTAAAACACTCCACTAATAAAACAAACATGGGCTTTAGTGCTTCAGGGGTTTAATGCTTACACACACACAAACACATGCACACGTGCACACGCACACACATACACGCACCGCACACACACACACAGTGGACTGGCAGTGGTGTTATTTCAGGCTGAGTGAGGGTGACATTTTGGCAGCATATTTGAAAATGCACTGTTACATAGCAAATATACTGTTACGCAGCACAAGTTTAGAATGCATCAGTTACGTAACTCAATTGGGCATCTTGCATCAGCACCATAAATTAATACATTATTGCCACTGCATTAATTCCACTATAAGTGGAATTCTGAGTAGCATGGTCTCCTATACAGGAATCTAGTTAAACAATAATTATACAGTACATTGACATACAGATGTAGAATCTTAATTTGATCACTCTTTTGTTGCTGAGGATTTTTGTGCACAGCAGGAAATGCAAAGTTGTAGTGTTTTCAAGGTTTTAAATGGCTTCTAAAGTTTGTAATTTCCACTTTAAAATGTTAGACTGGATGAAAAATGTATCAACCCCTACAAAAAAAATGTCCATTAATAATAATCCACATAATAATTCACATTTCCTTTTGCTGCAGGAATATTTTCCTGCTGTAGCAAACTGACTCTAATTAAGATCCTATATCTGTTTCAGAGCTCTTACTCTACAGTACTTAGACACACATGTTGCATTAGAACAGCCATTACTCATGTACTTTTTATATGTAGGTCTACTCTTATATATGTACTCTATTATAGAGGGGTCACAGCACATGGACTAAAATATATAACCTTTTTCCATGAGCAAGGACATGGGGATGGAGATGGAATAAATGATTTAAGTGGCCTCATCCAGAAAGCGGCAAATTGGCCTTCAGAAGTGGCCCTAAGGTCAGTACCCTCTAATCAAGCCTATTGAAGGGGTAAGGATGTGGAGGAGTGGAAAAAGCCATTGAGTACCTCATCTGGTGGGTTGAGGGTGTCTGATGCATATACTGTACATGCAGGTTCTGATCACGCTATTCAATCATCACCATTTATACTATATCCTGTATAGAATTGAAACACAAAATTGATGATTCCTTTAGAAGTCTACCTCGGCCCATGATTGACTCATTTTAGTAGCGAAGCACATAGCCGTGGGAAGTAGGGGTAGTGAGGTTGCTGCAGTACCCGCACCCCCAAACATCTTCCAGCGGATATGGCGAAGCATCACTTTACCCATCCACATAGATGGGAAAAGATAATATCCTGTTACAATTACAAAATACTTTAAAAGACCAATGTATCATAATAAAATACAAAATACTTTTGCAAAGTATTGTATTTAATCAAAATACAGTAATTTGTTTGCAAGTATAATCCTTCACTACAACAACATTCTCAGTAATGGTAACAAACAACGTTTTACTTGTTATGATTGCGATATGTGGTTGTTAATCTACCTGAGTTGAACTAACTGTAAGTTGCTCTGGATAAGAGTGTATGCTAAAATAAGCAATTGCAAAGCACACTGGATATGCCCTCCTAGGCACAACTATGACAACATAACCAACAAAAACAGATCACAACTCCTGCAGCTCGCAAATGCACATAGTCAATGGTAGGCTTCGAGGGGACTCCTATGGTAGGTACACCTATAGCTCATCTCTTGGCAGTAGTACTGTACAATAGATTACTTTATCACTGACCTCAACCCAGAGTCTCTCAGAGCGTTCACAGTCAGCCCACTGACACTCCTATCAGATCACAGCAAAATCACAGTCTACTTGAACGGAGTAATACTCAATCATGAGGCATCAAAGCCAAAGGAACTGAGTAACATTAAGAAATGCTATAGATGGAAGGAATGTAGGGTGAAACCTACCAAAAAACAATTAGGCACCAACAAATTCAAGCCCTTTTAGACAACTTCCTGGACAAAACATTCCGCTGTAATAGTGAAGGTGTAAACTTGGCAGTAGAAAATCTAAACAGTATATTTGACCTCTCAGCTTCCCTATCAAATCTAAAAATTTCAAACAGAAACCCGAAGAAAATGAACAACAACAAACGGTTTGATGAAGAATGCAAAAACCTAAGAAAGAAATTGAGAAACCTGTCCAACCAAAAACATAGAGACCCAGAAAACCTGAGTCTACGCCTTCACTATGGTGAATCACTAAAACAATACAGAAATACACTACGGACAAAGAAGGAACAGCACATCAGAAATCAGCTCAATGTAATTGAAGAATCCATAGACTCTAACAACTTCTGGGAAAATTGGAAAACACTAAACAAACAACACAAATAATTATCTATCCAAAATGAAGATGTATGGGTAAACCACTTCTCCAATCTTTTTGGCTCTATTTTATCTTTATTTAACTAGGCAAGTCAGTTAAGAACAAATTCTTATTTTCAATGACGGCCTAGTAACAGTGGGTTAACTGCCTTGCTCAGGGGCAGAATGACAGATTTTTACCTTGTCAGCTCGTTACTAGTCCAATGCTCTGTTCCTAGGCCGTCATTGTACATAAGAATTTGTTCTTAACTGATTTTCCTGGTTAAATAAATATAATTCTCATGCTTTGTTGATTTTAAAAAAGCCTTTGACTCAATTTGGCATTTGGGTCTGCTATACAAATTGATGGAAAGTGGTGTTAGGGGAAAAACATACAACATTATAAAATCCATGTACACAAACAACAAATGTGTGGTTAAAATTGGCAAAAAAACACACATTTCTTCCCACAGGGCCGTGGGGTGAGACAGGGATGCAGCTTAAGCACCACCCTCTTCAACATATATATCAACAAATTGGCGAGGGCACTAGAACAGTCTGCAGCACCCGGCCTCACCCTACTAGAATCTGAAGTCAAATGTCTGCTGTTCTACTGATGATCTGGTGCTTCTGCCACCAAGGAAGGCCTACAGCAACACCTAGCTCTTCTGCACAGATTCTGCCAGACCTGGGCCCTGACAGTAAATCTCAGTAAGACCAAAATAATGGTGTTCCAAAAAAGGTCCAGTCGCCAGGACCACAAATACAAATTCCATCTAGATACCTTGGCCTAAACATCATCGCCACAGGTAACTTCCACAAAGCTGTGAACGATTTGAGAGACAAGGCAAGAAGGGCCTTCTGTGCCATCAAAAGGAACATAGAATTCGCCATACCAATTAAGATCTGGCTAAAAATACTTGAATAAGTTATAGAACCTATTGCCCTTTATGGTTGTGAGGTCTGGGGTCTGCTCACAAACCAAGAATTCACAAAATGGGACAAATGCCAAAATTGAGACTCTGCATGCAGAATTCTGCAAAAATATCCTCAATGTACAACGTAAAACACCAAATAATGCACGCAGAGCAGAATTAGGCCGATACGCGCTAATTATCAAAATCCAGAAAAGAGACTCTAAATTCTACAACCACCTAAAAGGAAGCGATTCCCAAACCTTCCATAACAAAGCCATCACCTACAGATAGATTAACCTGGAGAAGAGTCCCCTAAGCAAGCTGGTCCTGGGGCTCTGTTCACAAATGCATACAGACCCCAGAGAGCCCCAGGACAGCAACACAATTAGACCCAACCAAATCACGAGAAAACAAAAAGATAATTACTTGACACATTGAATTAACAAAAAAACAGAGCAAACTAGAATGCTATTTGACCCTAAACAGAGAGTACACAGTGGCAGAATACCTGACCAGTGGCAGAATACCTGTGACTGACCCAAACTTAAGGAAAGCTTTGACAATGTACAGACTCAGTGAGCATAGCCTTGCTATTGAGAAAGGCCGCTGTAGGCAGACCTGGCTCTCAAGAGAAGACAGGCTGTGTGCACACTGCCCAGAAAATGAGGTGGAAACTGAGCTGCACTTCCTAACCTCCTGCCAAGTGTATGACCATATTAGAGACACATATTTCCCTCAAATTACACAGATCCACAAAGAATTCAAAAACAAACCCAATTTTGATAAACTCCCATATCTACTGGGTGAAATACCACAGTGTGCCATCACAGCAGCAATATTTGTGACCTGTTGCCACAAGAAAAGGGCAACCAGTGAAAAACAAACACCGTTGTAAATACAACCCATATTTAGGTTGATTTATTTTCCCTTTTGTACTTAATAGCAGTAATAGCAAATTCAATGTTTCAGCCAATCATTTTTTTCAGATATTTTTTTTATACCTTAAGGGGTCTTACAGTTTAAAATCAAATAGCTAAATGATCCTTGGTATGATTATCTTAAAACAATTCAATATGTTAGCTTAGAACCCCCCCTCCCGTGGCTTAGACAGGGCTTAGACTCTAGAGCAGGGGTGGGCACTCCAGTCCTCGAGGGCCTGATTGGTGTCACACTTTTTCTCCATCCCTAGCAAACACAGCTGATTAATCAAATTGCATTCTGAACTGAAGATCATGATTAGGTGATTATTCGAGTCAGGTGTGTTAGCTGGGGCTGGGGCAAATCTGTGACACCAATCAGGCCCTCAAGGACTGGAATTGCCCACCCCTGCTCTAGGGGGATAATTATTCATGTGAAATAGAACTTACCCAGAACGTGGTTGCCATGTTCTCAGAATATAAGATATCAATGTTCTAGACACATTTCATAGTAACGTTGCAAGAACATTCATGTGTCCAGTTTTCTGAAAGTTAGGAGAATATTCCATCAATGCCCCACCAAACATATACGGAACATGGTTGCCATGTTCTCTGAATATAAGATATTAATGTTCTAGACACGTTTCAGGAATATTTCTGTGTATCAGTTGTCCGGATGGTCCCAAAGAAACGTTCTCCCCCAGAAAAGTGACATTACACATCACACCTTGTTACCGTGCCAATCAAGGCCCTGATTGGTGAACCACTGATCCATTCATAGCACTTTCTCTGTTGGCATGGTTAAGAACACTCACAAACAGTGCTTTTAACATAGTGTTTTCAATTTACATATTTGATTACATCATGCATGTTGTTTTAAATAGTAATTAATATTCAACATGTCCTCACCTGGAATTTGAACTCACAACCTCTTGGTTCACAGTACTCTGATCTCGCCACTACGCTGCTGTCAGGAATCACTTAATATGAAAATTCTCAGCATTGAATTGATTCTTATTTCATAAATGTAAGAGTTTTCTGTATAGTTGTCTAATGTTAGTGGGACATGTTAACCTGTTTTAATGAAACTCCTGAATCACTATGATATATAAAAAAATGAATTCTTGAGTGTACTTTTAACAGAGCTGAGATTTATTTGAAAGTGCATTCACCCTATTGCTTACACCTATCACGTTGTTTCATCTACATACGTGAGAGGAGGGGTCAGGGTTTCTTCTGGACAGGGCCTAACTATACTGGCCCAATAAGCACATGTCCTAGAAACATCACTTATTGGGACAGTGGTTAGGGTGTTCATCATTGGTGCTAGTGGCCTGGATTTGAGATCCTCTAGGGCCTACCCTAGTCTCACATTCTTAGCACTATATGTTAGTCATTATTTGGCAACAGTTACAACACACCTATCTGATCTAACAAAACATTTAAATGAGTTTCTAGCTAGGTTACCGCAGCACTATCATCCCAATCTCAAATAAGCTATTTAACAATTGGGGGTGAAAATTGGCGACTGTATGGCAAGAACCTAGTCTGCAAATTTACTGGCACCATTTTAGCTTGGTCTCAAAGCCTTATGCTCGCATAATAATTATGGGGGGGATTTCTCTTCTGTTTGTGCTCATATTAAATCTAAACAATAGAGAAACAGGGGATTCTTGATGCAGCAAACTGGACACTGCAAGAGTCACTCATGCAGCCCCTTTCTATTATTTCCATTAAACTAAAGTTCTTACATTTAATCCCAATTCAATGAGAGACAGCAATTCCCAGGGAACAGCAGCAGCCTACATCTCATGAAACAGAACTAATGTATAGGAGGAGGCGTGGGGGACATTGTATGGGTGTATAACTGGAAATACCATACATTACGCATCAAAGCATCCATTATTCAGGATCACTTGTATAGTATAAAGCAATGATAATAACTTGAATGCCTGTGTTAATCTGAAGCGTTACCATTCCTTGCCCTACACCAGTATAGATATTTAGTGAATGTATTGTACTTAAATACGTTCTTGGATTATATATATCTATTTTAGTTTTTTTTTGGGGGGGGGGGTTGTCTCTCCATTTGTCTCAATAATAATGTTGTATCTCTTCTTCTCTCCCTCTTCCTCTCTCTCTCAGTCACTCACTCTTTCTGTCTTTCTCTCCTTATTCCTCTCTCACTGTTTAGCTTCATTATGCTTTATGGAGGTATTGCTCTCTTGCCGGCCAGTCACAAACCAATAAATTTTACAGCCTGTCCAATAGACTGTGGTAGGGGCTCCTTCGTCCTTGAGGTGAACTTAACCAGTGAGCATTTAATCACTCACACACACACACACACACACACACACACACACACACACACACACACACACACACACACACACACACACACACACACACACACACAGAGAGCTAGCAGAAAGTGAACTTGGCAGTTACCCAAAAGCATTTTAGCTCTTCCCCATTACAATTTCCTACTTGTAATTTAAGTATATGAACAGTGTTTGCATGGATAAGCAGTATGCTCCGAGTCACTGTTACAGCTTAGGTGATAGACAGCTACTGATTGGCCACAGCAATGAGTAACTAGTACCATCCAGGTGTTGATTGGGTGGACACAGTTCCTCGAGGCTTGCCAAGCAACGTGGCCAGTCACCCCTAACAACATCTAAATATTGGAGCTGTCATGCAGGAAGAGGGATGTAATGTAACTATATGACAGGCAGCTTGGAGGCATCCCTCAAAATTGACAGAAATGTGGGTGAGACTTGGGTTGATAGGGGACGGGCTAGCCTCCAAGCGGGAGGGCCTAACATGAAGATGCAGCATCTTTGTAAGCTATAACTGTACATTAGAACTCTGTCATAATGTGTCTGTAATTTAAGAAACAAAGTTACTCTCTCTTCATAAATACAGGTTCTCAGCTAATGAATAAAATAGCCATTATAACATTATTTCACCCCTCTAATGTGGTTTTCATGTGAGCCTAGAGTTAACATTGAATTTCCAGCCATGATTCTCAAATACATCTTGAATGACCGTCGTCGGGTCAAATATCAATAATCCTTCTTTTTTTAGACACCCTCGGCGTGCTTCACGGAAGCGTTTCCAATCTTAAATGGTCCGCACGGGAGACAGTCGTTTTGTCGGACAAGGCCTCATCTGATTGGTGGATGGGGGGTTTTTGATATCTGACAGCATGCTAATGTTGAATAATAGATGTGCGTGAGCAAGAGCCAAGCTGCATTTAAAATCAATTATTCAAACTGCCTCCATGCTCTCCTCCTCCTTCTCCTCCTCTCGCCCTCCCTTCCTCCTCCTCTTCTTCTCACCCTCCTCCCCTGCCAGCTCTATTATGCCCGCCACTTTATTTATTTAATTCTCAACACGTTTGTCGCGTGCTTCCGCGTGAGCGATAGCAGGGACTCGGCCCTGCGAAGAATTCGAATATGAGCTTTCTTATCGAACGATGAGGGAGCCTGTCATTATTTTCTCCCTTTCTCCTCCAGTTCGCCCCTGTCTCGCTTATCTGGGAGTCCCACACGCCGAACTGTGTGGACGTGCACTCTCTCCGAGACACGCTCGCACGGACTCTTCTGTGTCACCCTCTCCCTTTCTCTCCTTCTCTCTCTCTCTCTCTCTCTCTCAACCTCTCTCTCTCCTCTTCCTGTTTGCTTGTCCTCAGTCCCTCTTTTTTCCCTCTCTCTCCCCATTGTAACGCTCTCTTGATATGCATCCATCTGTTTATCCCTTGTTCACTGTCAGTTTTGGCCCCGTATCTCCTTGTCCATCCCCATGTTCCCATTATATTTATCTTGCTCATTTTATAGCTATATTGCTGCCTGTGACATCCCCTGTGCCTCCCAATATGACTGTGTAGTGTCACCATGTGAGTGATGTACAGTAAGTGTTAGGAATTCTCCCTATAGGTTCTTTAAAGCTTTTTCCAACAGCTTTCACTTAGCTGTACACAGACAAATTTGCATTGAGACTCATACCAACTGCAGTAATAAAAGGGTGACTAATGGGAATTATCTGTCAGAAGTTTTACTTTGCTTGAGGCTGATCCGGTGATTTCATGATGGGAGCCATCCCTTCCCTTTGAAATGTATTAGATCACGTAGAAAAATGCTCAAATCCACCAGAAGCCTCCTTTTACCTGTATTACATTCAACTATTACGACCAATCGTTTCTATCTTGAATCAAGAATGCTTGGCCTTTCAGTGATGCCCTTGATACTACATTTTTTCAATAGCTCAGGCTTAACACTCAGTCAGTGCTTGTTCACAATGCTCAAACCTTTGGTTGAAAAATACATGTATTGATGGAGGTCTGAATGACTTCTGAATGACATGTAAAGCTTACCAAGTTGTAAGCTTTACATGTCAAAGTGAAATGGCAATTGTTCGATGGGACTGCAATAGGAGGCAAAAGGAGATAGATTAATAGATAGACAGAGTTTCAGAATGGAGACGTAAAGGGAGAGGCCTTACCCTTGGAGCTCACACACACACACACACACACACACACACACACACACACACACACACACACACACACACACACACACACACACACACACACGGCGTAGGCAATAACAGGGCTTTATGATCCGTGAAAGAGGCCTTATCACCAGGTGAGTTATCACCCCCAGGACTAGGCTGTGTCCTGGAAGACGCCCCTCTCCCCTTCACTCCCTGTCCTTCCCAGTGTCCCCAACCCGCTGAACAGCCTGAAAAACAGACCCAGGTTAGGGGTCACCTCCATATGTAATGCCCGCCAAGGTGCAGTGCATGGGCTCTGGTTGACAAATTACGTCCCTAAGTCTCATTGGAGCCTGGATGACTGAGTCAATTCTTCCCAATGGTTTAATTTGAGATTGTTAAATGTTATGGAAGACACTGTTCACTTCACCTGTCCTACATGTCACTGCATACAGCTAGTGTAGCATTAAAGGAGAATCATAGCTAGCTTTATTTAATAAATGTAATGAAGAAGAAAAATGACGGTTGCATGGGCAGAGATGGGCAGTGTTTCTGTAACATGTAATTGAAATACGTATGTAACTTGTATATCTCTGAACGACAATCCAATGTATTTTGTAACAAGATACTGTTGAGATCTGCATTTTTGGTGTGTAAAATACATCATATTTTTTTTATCTCCAAAAAATGAAGAGGTTGACAATTTTGTGGCCCCCTTTCTCCCTGCATTGGTATAAGAAGTCTGATGGTAGCGTGGTGTAATAAGAGTGTCTGGTAAATGACCAAAATGTAAATGTGAGTTGTAAATGTTCAAATGAACTCTTGCAAAGCATGAGCATTATTGTAATGAGCCCCAACCCCGAAGGCCAATAATAATTCAATTCAATTTAAGGCGCTTGTTGGCATGGGAAACATATGTTAACATTCCCAAAGCAAGTGAGGTAGATAATATACAGAACTGAAATAAACAATAAAAATTACACTCACAGAAGTTCCAAATATATAAAGACATTTCAAATGTCATATTATGTATATATACAGTGTTGTAACGATATGCAAATGATTAACTTCTTATGGCTGCAATCCCGTTAACAGGATGATATGACAACAGCCAGTGAAAGTGCAGGGCGCCAAATTCAAACAGAAATCTCATAATTAAAATTCCTCAAATATACATGTATCTTATACCATTTTAAAGGTAATCTTGTTGTTAATCCCACTAAAGTGTCCGATTTCAAATAGGCTTTACAGCGAAAGCACCACAAACGATTATGTTAGGTCACCGCAAAATCACAGACAAACACAGTTATTTTTCCAGCCAAAGACAGGAGACAGAAAAAGCAGAAATAGAGATAAAATTAATCACTAACCTTTGATGATCTTCATCAGATGACACTCATAGGACTTCATGTTAGACAATACATATATGTTTTGTTCGATAAAGTTCATATTTATATCCAAAAACCTCAGTTTACATTGGCGCCATGTTCAGAAATGCCTCCAAAATATCCGGAGAAATTGCAGAGAGCCACGTCAAATAACATAAATACTCATCATAAACTTTGATGAAAGATACATGTTTTACATAGAATTAAAGATACACTTGTTCTTAATGCAACCGCTGTGTCAGATTTCAAAAAGCTTTACGGCAAAAGCGCAATATTCAATAATCAATAATCTGAGAACAGCGTTCAGCCACAAAAGGAAGCCATACAGTTACCCGCCAAATTGTGCAGTCAACAAAACTCATAAAAAGCATTATAAATCTTCACTTACCTTTGCTGATCTTTGTCAGAATGCACTCCCAGGACTCCCACTTCCACAAGAAATGTTTGTTTTGTTCGGTAATGTCCATAATTTATGTCCAAATAGCTATTTCTGTTAGCGTGTTTGGTAAACAAATCCAAAGTCAGGAAGCGCGTTCACTAAATGTCAAAAAGTTCCGTAACAGTCAGTAGAAACATGTCAAACGATGTATTGAATCAATCTTTAGAATGTTTTTAACATAAATCTTCAGTAACGTTCCAACCGGAGAATTACATTGACTTCAGATGTGCGATGGAACAGAGCTCCCTCTCATGTGAACGCGCGTGTTCAGAGCATGGTCAGGTCATGATAGACCTGACTAATTCCTGTTTCCTTCGGCCCCACTTCACAGTAGAGGCATCAGACAAGGTTCTACAGACTGTTGACATCTAGTGGAAGCCGTAGGAAGTGCAAACTCATCCATATCCCACTGTGTATTCAATAGGGTCTTGGTTGAAAATCGACCAACCTCAGAATTCCCACTTCCTGTTTGGATTTTTTCTCAGGTTTTTGCCTGCCATATGAGTTCTGTTATACTCTCAGACATCATTCAAACAGTTTTAGAAACATCAGAGTGTTTTATATCCAATGTGAATAATAATATGCATATATTAGCAACTGGAACTGAGGAGCAGGCAGTTTACTATGGGCACCTCTGTGCACCTTTCATCCAGGCTACTCAATACTGCCCCTGCAGCCATAAGAAGTATTAACCAATAGAAACGCATTGCATAACAAATTCACTATATGGAACAACAGATAGTACAAACAAAAAAAACTAAAAGAAGTTTGTTCTGAAGTATCGGTCCAATATCTGAGAGATATTAGAAAGATCAGGAAACTATAAAAAAAAAAAAAAATGTAATGTATTTATCCCCTTATTTTAGGCACCAAACTATCTCCACATATACTTCCATAATTTTTCTAAACTGGTACCGGGGACCTTCAGACAAGTCTTGTGAGCAAAACAGAGAACAACATCGTGTTCGTGAGAGTCTCAGCTGTCCACAGATGGGTCATATTAGTTTGTATCCTAAACCGTTCAGACGCTACAGATGGAAATTGGCAGAAGAGGCTGTACCAACTTCAGACGAGTCTTGTAAGGCTTGTGCGGCGTCTTAGAACAAAACGGTGTTTGTGATGCTACAGACATTTTTGTGAGAAGATCGATTTCTGGGATGTCTCATGGTCTGACAAACACCTCTCTAGCTCTGCAGATGTGTAAGGGCGATATGCGGTGGATTGAGATGCTGCCCATGCCAAAAAAACAGATATCTAGCTTAAACAGATGGATTTTGATGGGGATTCTTTTACTACGTTAGTTAGATTTCCGCGGGGGCGAGGAAATTGTAGGCTACGGGTTAAGGGAATTGTCTCTTGGAAACATTCCTTGCACATCACGGGAACATTCCTTAACGTTCATTAATGTTAGTTAATGACCTAATAATGAGACTCTAAAAGAGAAGATTCTCTAAAGTTGTGGGAACGTTTGTTGTTAGCTGGGAAGCTTCTTGCTCCAAATAGACACTCTGTAGCAGACAGCTAAAGTTGCTGCTGCACTACACTGACGCAAAAGGCAGGGACAATTCCATTGCCATTCCATCTGGCATTACATCCTCCTAACCTTGCATCTCGAAATTCTTCCTCTTCGTGACCATTATCATAATTTAACCAAGAAAAACATTAGTATGGAAACCACTACCACTCCCGAAAACCTCCTGGCTTATGCAGGGGATGCTGATGTGGAGCCTGTTATATGAGAGAGAGAGAGAGAGAAAGTAGCAGGGAGCCTGGGCCCACTCCAGACCCGGTGCCTGCAGCTCATTTCTGGGTCAGAGAAGTGGCCCGCCTCGGAGGGCTTTATCATGTTCCTGCTAAAACAGCTCAATAAATGCAGGGGCCATGTGTGTGTATGTGTGTGTGTGTGGAGGGACAGGATCAGATGAGGCTGTGCGTGTTTCATTTGTTCCATTCAAAATTGAGCTTGTTGTTTTATTCAAATGTTTTTCTATCATATGCATTTGTTTCTCATTTTCTTATGGTCTGCCATGCTGTTGTGCTGTTATGGTCACTTGGGAATTAGTATGTCTATCTTCTCGCTTGTAGAAGTAGTTATGGAACACAGTATTTCAATAAAGTATAGGTTGTGGCAATTGACCTTTAAGTGCAAAGTTCTTGCGGATCATAATCCTAACTAATAGACATAGATGAATATGGCAAGAGACACCATAAGGAGCAGATTTAGGCTAATAAATGCTTCAGAAAGAGATAGAGAGGACTTAAACAATATAATACTTTCAATCAAAACAAAACGTTTAACTTAGATTAGCAATGGTCTACCGATTTACGCTGTTGCAGTGAGCAAGCCTTTTTGTTAAGGTCTAATGGTGAAACACTTAGATACACTGTATTTGTCCCACAGGGAAGAAAAACCTCCCATACAAATTGTTCTGTCACAAAATAAGTCGTTCTGCTACAATGATAGCGATATTGAAGGTCTCACTTTGTTATCTCGGCAACACTTTAAAAAGGAGGCCAAGGATGACCATAAGGTTGGCCAGAGACACCACAACTGAACAAAAAGGTCAACCCTACAATCAAAAACACTGTTGCCATTGTGTGTACTTTGTTGGTTTAGAATACATTTTTGGCGCTTGGTTTCTGAATCCCATATTATCTGCACTGCTATCTCTATATTGGTGAAGCTGTGGCATACAAGATGTGATTTTTCTTCATAATCCCTCTACTTGGTCAATTACCTCATCCACTTTAGCCCATAATACATATTTCCAAGAATTTACTTCTCAGACATTTCATTTAGTCATAAATTGTAGTCATTTGTTCTAAGACATGGCTCGATAAGTGCTTTTTTGGTAGATTATATCGCAAAATAGCCACTTATTTTAACATGCCATTTTCTGTCTAGCATACTGTTCAACCCTGTAGCAGAATCTCAACTGGGCCTCCATCGCCTTGAATTAATAGCTCTTTAGTGACACTACGAGTTCAGCTGTAACTTTAATGGTGACACTAAAGTCCTCTTACCTTTATGACTTTGAAACCATGCTATTACAACAGATTCATCCCTGTTGAAGAGATTTCAGATGTACCCTGATCTCTACCACAATATTTACCACAACAGTCATTTTCCCTACTTGTCAGAGGTGAGTTGTGCGTCATACCACTGTTGTTGTCATTACGTTCCATTAGAACCAATAAGTGAGGTATATACTAAAATCCATCATTCTGGCTCAACAGCATTCCACTGCAAAGTGATACATGGCCGTGCCAATGTATTAATGGGTCACAATCCCAGAAAAGCTGTAAAACTGTAAAAACTTTGGAGGCGTATTTGCACTCCATCAAGCTGTCAGCTTGGAACTGTCCTGGCACTGGCCCACGCTAGCCTCCAGATAAAAAACACAGGCACTAGCACAAACCATGTCCTGCGTGTGAACTTACAGATTGACTGGATGTGTTTGTCTCGCTATCCGTGAAAAACCCCCATCCTTTTCAAATCGCACACCAGGGGAGTATATTTGATGGCCCTTGAACTCACACACACTTAATAATAAATAACAGTGAGAACGTAGGTTAGCACTTTCTGTAGGTTAGCACTTCTCACTATGCGTCAAAAGCACTTTATTCTGGGGGAAACACTGGTTTTCACTGTGGGGTAACTTCCCACATCCATCATCCATTTGTAGCACCCAGCTGGGTGATACACGGCAGCCATTTTGTGTCACGACGCTCACCTCTGCCCATCGGCTGTGACAGTGGAGAGGAGAGTCAGAGCCAATTTTTCTGGCTCTACCCTGCACCCATCAAAACCCAGGTGTTGCTGTCACCTGTCCCCCAGGGAGTAGGGCCAGTGGAGCGGATAGAGGGAGGGGAGAACGAAGGAGTGGGTCCTAATTGTTACCTTGGGGAGTTCATTAGGAATCTCTGAGGAAGGCTACATATGGAGCCCTGTCTGGACTCATCATCCCTGGTCTGGCGTTCCCTGAAACAAATGGAACAGACACCTGTCCTGACCCAACCTCAGTTCAGTTCAGCCTCATGGTGTGTGTGTGTGTGTGTGTGTGTGTGTGTGTGTGTGTGTGTGTGTGTGTGTGTGTGTGTGTGTGTGTGTGTGTGTGTGTGTGTGTGTGTGTGTGTGTGTGTGTGTGTGTGTGTGTGTGTGTGTGTGTGTGTGTGTGTGTGTGTGGTGTGTGGGGTGTGTGTGGTACAGTAGTTGTTAATACTCATGAAAGTGTTAATGTGTACGCGCTTACATGCATGTATCTATCTGTCTGTCAGCCTGTCAGCTCTTCCTTCGCAAAACAATCAAGTTAAAATAGCCAGCGCAGACTTTTTGACTCAAGCACTGTCAGCAGCAGAGAATGTTACACAACTTTGTAAGGCCTTTCAGGAGATGATCTCATTCATCAACGGAGTGGCTACAAAGCACATCCGCACATCGAACTCAGTCCAAATCACAGCCTCTTTTGTTGCCATGGCACTAAGAGGCTTTGCACGGTGATGTTAGGGAATTCTGAATGTGGCTGGCAGTTTGGCCAGGCCACAACATTCCCAACAGAGGAACAGCTTTATTGTGATGACAAGATCATGCCTAAGATGCCAAATGCTTTTTCTTTGAGAAAAGAATCAAATGAACTTGGAGGGGAAAATAAAGCAAGACATGAAAGAGTACAAACCACTCTGGTCTCCGTGTCCCTGGAGTCCTCTGGCGTTTCTCACACTCTCTCCCTTTTGTCTTTGCCTGGCAAAAGCTGCAGATAGCAGATCTTTTCCCATCCCTATATATCATCATGAGACGTGAAGGATGGGAGCTGAGCAGAGCTGGTGAGAAGCATCTGTTTTTCACCCCAACCCCTGTTGATCAGAGAGTTAACTTATCTGAAGTTGCTGCACCATTGGCTTGTTATCATCATCATCATCATCATCATCATCATCATCATCATCAATGCATCCTCATCAGCAGTATCATCGTAATGATGGCCTTGGTGTACACAACGTGTATTTGTATTCTTAGCATAGAAGAATCTACAGTATTTCTGCTTTCCTTGCAGAGCATGTATATTAAATATATAATACACAGCTCAAAGTAAATCAGATACACTCTGGATCACACAGCAGAGATCATAGGCGTAAGCCACTTAAAAGGACACATTTTATCAGTGACAATTAAATACCAGATGCTTTATCTTCTTCAAGCCAATTACTTTTGGTTTGAACCCAGCGGCCATGGCTGTGCAGTGTGCCGAACACTGATAACACCTAGATGAAAAGCTGCCGGGACTGCTACTACCTGCTCAGCTCGAAACCCAGCCAGCCTTTCACGCTTAATGTCATTTAGCAGAACTATTTATCATTTATCAGGACTAAGATCTGTATTCGGAGGACTTCAGAATCCATATCAAATACACTGTATGTGCATACGGTGACCGGATACTGGATCTGACAGTGTAAGTATTATAGAGCTACCATACTATAAATTGGAAATTACAATACCAGATTAGACATCTACAGTGCCAAAGCAAGACTAAGACACTTGGTGAGTGTTTTTTAATGCTTGAATATTGGCGATACTGACCTAACTATGTCAGTGTGAATATTGTTAAGTTCTCCTCCTTCAGACTTCCTGCCTCTCCCTTACAGCTAGAGGTGAGCCTGCTCACCCAACTCGTGGCACTCTCTGAACAGAGGGTTGGGGCCCTGGGCCCTAAACATAGCAGCAAGCACCCTATGGCCAAATCACTGGTATGTGTCACCCTCCTGTGACAAACTACCTCTTTCCATGCCAAAAAAGTGTCCTTGTTAAGTAGTTTTCAGAAACAATCTTAATGGCTCACACAAACACTTTGTAGCAGTCAATAACTCCAGAGCTAGCAAAACAAGCTGGTCTTTGAGCTGGGCGACTTGTTCGGAGGCACGGACATCTACAACATTGTTATTTTCAAGAACATGGTGTCACGTTGAATGTAAGGGAAGGGACAGTTGGTGAGATCTTCTCTCATTAATTGAGACAGGTGGGTGTCCACCCCAAAGTGCTGCATATCATGATGACACTCACCTGTCTGGATCAATGAGAAGATTTGAAATAGACAAGATGGCGGCATACGCATTGCTTGATTACTTCATGGAGCAAAACAAATATTTGATTTATTAATGGAGCATTTTCTAAATTCAAACGAACCCCCTGCAACTAGACATGGAAGTTTAGAAGATATGTGTTGTCTTTCAAGTCGGGAAATTAGGAAGTATCGCCAAGTAAGTTCTCTGTGCTATACTTTACACTACCTACACTATTAGAAAAAAAGGTGCTATCTAGAACCTTAAAGGGTTCTTCGGCTGTCCCCATAGGAGAACCCTTTGAATAACCTTTTTTGGTTCCAGGTAGAACCCTTTTGGATTCCATATAAAACCCTTTCGACAGAAAGTGGAAGCCGAAGTACCCTTTTGGAACCCTTTTTTCTAAGAGTGTACTGTGTAACAGCTGTATGGAAACATTCACCCATCACTGCCATTTCAAAGTTTAGCTATCTCTGACTGAGATCTGCTCTCTTCTCCTCCTGGTAATTTCCATGTAAAAGGACCCATAAGCATCACCATGTGAAGTTATAAACCTAACCTCAACTTTATGGTTGGCTTGGCCTTATAAAAGACCATGGTGGACCAACCGGTAGTAGACAAAGTCTAGGAATACTGACACAAGAATATGACAATGCAACATCCAAAATGCTTCACAGATACTACTAGTCATTTCCATGTAAAGGACCCATGAGCACTAACATAGGGAGCATATCAAATGAAAGCTAAGGCTCTATATATAGTGGAAATTAAGGCATAGATATGTTTTTCAACCTTTTTCCATCCAAAAAATGAGGAATAAGAAAAAACTTTTGATTTCAAAGATCGAAAAGGGGTCTTAAAAAAATTGACTAGAAAAAGCCTTAAAGGGTATTAGAAAAACATCAAAACAGAATAATGTTGAAGAAAAACCCATGCCAATATCAATATTTATATTTAGTTTTGCAGAAATGATTTGCCTTCTGTAAGTTTAAGAAATATTACCTTGTCACGACTTCCACCGAAGGTGGCTCCTCTCCCTGTTCGGGCGGTGCTTGGCGGTCGTCGTCACCGGTCTACTAGCTGCCACCGATTCCTTTTTCTTTTCTGTTAGTTTTGTCTTGATTGTTTTCACCTGTTACTTATTTGTTGTTAATTATGGCCTATTTAAACTTCCAGGGCCCGCCTGCTTTTGTGCGGGCTTATTCTCACTGTCAGTGGTGAAATTGTTTTGCTTATGTATTTTTGCTGTCTGTTATTTTTCCCTGGTTTTGGGGACATACCCGTTTATTGGTATTTTTTGCCTGTTTGTTGGTTAGACCCAGCTTAATAAACGTATGCATTGGAAGCGTTGCTCTCTGCGCCTGACTCCACACCCACCACTCCTAGCTATCCGTGACATACCTAGTGTTTTGTCATTCTGTTACCAAAAACTCACATATCTTTAATATATTTCACATTTCTATCTGATGAGGAGGGAGGATAATGAAAGTACACAGAAGTAACAAGTAAAGGTAGACCTACCAATAAGTTAGTGCTTTAACTGAAATCAATTTAGTTGATTAATTATTAAGGGACTAAAACACGTCACTCTGTTACCAAATCTGTAACAGAATGTCCACAATTGAATTGAAAACATAATAGTAACAAACCACATTTGCAGTAGAGCACAGTAAAGTAGAGTACAGTGAAGTAAAAAAAAATAGTAGAGTTGAGTTCAGTAGAGATTATTTCTTTCTTTCAGTAGATTGAAGTTGAGTTGGGTTATGGATATATTTGAACAAGAAGATCGTACAGATTTTACCATTATCCATTTGCCTTTACATTAGCTTAAATCAGGGATTGTCAGGGGGAATTGGCCATGTATAGACCCATAAACTGAATTAGTGTAATAACTTAACAAATATTTAATGTCAGTAGGTTTGTTTAGTTTCTCTTGCACAATGGCAGATCTGGTTAAGGCCTAAAGAAAGTGGGTAACAGGGTTGAGATTGGCAAGTAATAGGGATGAGGTGTATTGGCAAAGGAATTGAGTAACAAATAGGGCATTTAGAGATAGGATATGGTTGTATCTGTACATGATTGTATCAGTATTAGGGTATTGGCATGTGGGTGTTAGGGTTAGGGCATAGGGTGACAGGGCTGGGGTGTGTGAGTAATTGGGTTTAGGTGTGTGGGTAAGTAGGCTGAGGTATACAGTGCGGTGAAAAAGAATTTGCCCCTTTTCTGATTTTCTCTGTTTTTGCATATTTTTGATACTGAATGTTATCAGATCTTCAATCAAAGCCTAATATTGGATAAAGGGAACCGGAGTTTACAAATAACAAAGAAAATGGATACTTATTTTTTTTAATTTCATTAACAAAGTTATGCAACATCCAATTCCTCAGTGTGAAAAAGTAATTGCCCCCTTATAGTTAATAACTGTCTGTGCCACCTTTGGCTGCAACGACTGCAACCAAAAGCTTCCTGTAGTCGTTGATCAGTCTCTCACATCGCTGTGGGGGAATTGTGGCCCACTCTTGCATGCAGAACGGCTTTAACACAGCAACATCTGTAGGTTTTCAAGCATGAACTACTCAGGTTCAAGTCCTGCCACAAGATCTCAACTTGGATTAGGTATGGACTTTCACTTTATCTAATATTAGGTTTTGGTTGAAGATCGTGACCGAGAATAAAACATACTTTTTTTTTTACATACTTTAAAAACGTATTTTTAAGCTAAATGGATTACATGTTAGGGTTACTAATGGCAGAAGATATGCATAGTGGCATGCTTCCCAGTCGAAACAGTTTGCGCATATATTATAGAAACATTTTGAGAGGTTTTTGTTCGTTTCGGGGTTTGGCAGAGGTTTTTCTGGCTATTCGTGCACACCAAAAAAATGATTGAGGCAAGTCGAAGTTCGGTAGTTGAAGTCTACGCCCTTTTGTCGGTGACTGGTCAAACGTACTACTCCTAGTAGGAGTGGGAAGTATGGACTGGATTATTCAATGAAGTGTTTCTTGTCATTCAACAAAAGAGATAGTTTTCATGCACATTTTTTCACTTAAGAAACACTGCACCAAATATCTTAGGTAGATGTAATATTGCGCAACTAAGACCTCCTTGGCAAAAACATCCAAATCAATGACAGATTTCTTGATTTATCGTAGATTAATTCAGACTTTTTTGAGCAAGTGTTTCTGGCTATGTTGTTGCTACAGTGGCTCAAGAGGGACAAACAACAGTAATATTGCCACCTTTTTCTTGTTTTTCAAGAGAAGGTCTTTAGGGAATATTCGCCTAGCTGAGTTCTGCTAGGAGCAAACTGCCTATAGGGCTGTGTGTGCTCACATTGCCTTATGCTCATGGAACTAGAGGTGAATTATGATATCATGCTTCTGAACCGATCCTATTTATAAATATTGTTGTTGTTTGAGAAAACAGATTGTTTTTGTTTCATTTGATATATATATATTTTTTACTCATTCGAAAGATTCATGCCCATGGGTTTATGTTGAAAACGTACATGGGATGCAATTTTGTCTGCTATTTCTGGAGAAGTGCAAATATGAACTGAAAATTAGTTCCGTGATGTTTGCCTTTGTATTGTATCTTTGTCCAGCTCGTGTGAAAAGTTTGGATGTGTGTGTTATATACGCCCACAGGGAGCAATTATGGTGCCTGTAACTGTATTTAGACATAGCCTATTTAATACATGTTCTTTCGTTTTTATTTAAATTTGATGAGAATTATACACTCTCTTTTTAGGCCTCGTCAACAGCCTAGTAAATGTAAATTTGCTTATTGACTATGTTTGGCATGTTCATGTCCAGACTGCAATTTACAGTAGGCCTAGGCCCTACATCAGTGTGAATGCTATCAGATGAGATGTTGATCCATCAATGCATGTTAAAGGGAGTTTTTCCCCTCGTCTAGCGTCTATATTTAACAATCTACAGTATTTCCATATTGAAGCAATGCATGGGGCAGGCTAACAAACTAACATTCGAATTGGACTTGATGACAACGCAATACATAAAAGACCGGAAATACACAACTTGAAGCAACCACATATCCATGGATATGTCCATGGAGCACGTTCTGATTGGCCAGTGAGGTGTCAAGCCTCCACACACCCACAACCACCGCCAGCTGCTGCGCCCATAATTCCGGTTGTGAAAGTAGCAAAAATATTTGACACACCCCAAACCTACTGTATTAACCTATAGCACGATCGCCAGCACTAAGATTTACCATTGCGTTCGATTTGTTAAAACATGTCATATCACAGCTGACACCCAATTCTTTCTGCAAACATGTTTGAATTTTAATTCGGATTAGATATTTAGATATTTGTGGTCACATAAAACTGAGGGAGATTTTACTGTCATTCTGTTACCAAACAATCAAGTAAATGCATTTTAGTACAATTTTCAGAGGCAACTGTTAAAAGTAGACTTCTGCATATAGGTGTATGGTTTGTTTTAGACATTTTTTACAATTTAAAGTAAAAAAGTGAGTCTCAGCATCACTCTGTTACCATGGAATTGCCCTCCTACTTCTCCTTCGCCTACTCCAAAGCTGCGTTCGGAACCAAGTGGGAAGTGGCAATTTACCACATACTGTATGACTGGGGAAAATCTACTTGAACAACCCCCAACTGGTAATTACTAGTGGGAAACTCATCCATCATCCTGAGCTCCTACATGCTGACCTCTGACATCACCTACTAAGGAAATTACCCCGGTAACAGCATTTTCAGCAAATGCAACAAAACATTATTTAGAAAAAGCAATTTATTAATATGTTTTTTAACACTATAATTTGTTTACAAGAGAGATAGCTGTGCGTTTAGTTTATGGTTTACACAGCTTGTTAGCCATTGGCCAATCTACGTTTCTCAACGAGTTCAAAGCGCGCGAATGCATCCAACTGGTATTTATGACTTCCCAACTGTTGAATTCCCACCTCCAACTTGGTTACGAACGCAGCATAATACACTGGAAAGGCCCTGGAGTCTGCGATTTGACTAAGTAGGTGTTGAAAATGTGAAACCCAAAGCAGATCAAAAATATGGATTGGGGAAATTTGGAAATTACAGCAACAGCAATTCAAGACCATTTGTAACACTGAGTATTGAGGCTGATAGAGAAGGCTACAGAAATCTATAGTTAACCACTGAGTTCTGCCCTTCCGTTTTCTCATATGAAAATGAATAACCAAGTTGACTCACATTAAAGCTTAAACACTATGTGCCTCAAACACCACACTCTCAAGACAAGAGAAAACAATGTCACTGTGTGTGCATTGATTAGTCTATTAGATTGAAACAACTCTGCTGTTATAGTGCCCCCTAGTGAGAATGCATAGTATAACAGTACATTGGTTTGGCGTCTTTGAGCTGCGTCACGCAGTCTGCCTCTGGCAGGTCCAAACAGCATCACGTGAAGACAGAAATATAGCGTTGACTATTTACCAAGCTGTATGCAGTGTTTGATACTGCTCCACTAGGATTTTTCTCATTGTGTCTTAACTGTGTTTTCTTTACACATAAAACATTAAAGGACTAAATCATGAGGGAAAGCCGCCCGATCCAAAATGTCTCCCTTGGGTCTTCCCACTGTAAAAAAAAAAATACATAAAAAGACATGGCAAAGTACTATGAGAAAACAGATGTGGGAAACAAATTGTTGATTTAAAGCAGTGATAACTAATAGAATAACTGGCTTGTTGGGACTCTGTCATAGGAATTCCCCATATGGTGGGAGGTAACGTTAGATACCATCAAATGAACTGATGGTGTCTGCACAGGCACAGAGAACAAGTAATTCCATGCAGCACTAGAGTATTTCCCACTGCCACAAAGGAAAAAACAGGAACTGGGGAGGAGGGACACGTTTCTTTAGATCAATGAGATGCCACATGGCTATCCAGTTTATTTATTACTTTTATTTAACTAGGCAAGTCAGTTAAGAATTTTTATTTATTTACAATGATGGCCTACCCCGGACGATGCTGGGACAATTGTGCACCACCCTATGGGACTCCCAACCATGGCCCGATGTGATACAGCCCAGATTCAAACCAGGGACTGTAGTGACACCTCTTGCACTGCCTTAGACCGCTATGCCACTCAGGAGCACTGAAGTTAGATTTGCAGCTTTTTGGGATGTTCTCAAACAGCACCCATATTTATTCATGTAACGAATGCCGCCCCCATGAATTTTGAGTCAACGACCAGATTTTTATACTGACCTAGGTCAAGACACCAGCTGAACCTGTGGAATGTAGTGGTTCACTTCCAGCCCATACCACTTTTCCTTTTTACATTTAACAGCTTTCATCCAGAGACAGTCAGTGCATTCAAAGGTCAGTAGAACATTACATCTCCAAGTAAACGTTAAAACAGCCATTAGCACTAGTATGCAGACACTTCCCCACTCACAAGACGCCATGTCTTGTACAATAAGCAGTTAGTTGTCTTGTCATTTTTAAACACAGCAATTTTGTACAATTTATCATCAGCATATCAAACTATTGTATGGTGCCTTCATTTTGTATTAGTGGTATGCCATTGCAAACACCACTTATCACAAATAATTGTACCCCATGGAACAAGATGTCAACTTCAATTTATTCAATAAAATATCCCCCCCTCTCCATTTTGAGTTGGTAGCTCAGTGCCAATCCTAACATGGCTTTAAGCAGACTTGCTCCATAACACCAGTCATCTAACAAGCAGATAGCGCAGTACTTTTTTCATTATAGTTGAAATAAAATCTAAGTAGAATTACAACTTCAGAAAATTATGCATATTTCAATTTTTTTTGTTAAGAGGAAGCACAAACTCGCCTCGTAGACAGGGCTGCGATTGTCAGAACTTCAGCCGCACTCTTCCATGACCTTGACGCAGGCAGCCTCACGATACATTGGAACGGCAGTTAAGGGCTTCTCCCCAACCCCCCCCCAAAATCCCACACCACCACAGGATACCGCATGTGGCGGTTGATCATTTTATTGAAACTCGTACAAAACAAAAAGTGTTACATGGAATTGTGCCCTTCACATGGCAAAATAAAAAGTTGAAGGAAAAAACTAAACCACCACTCATCCCACATCCGTCAAGCCATTTGTCCATGTTTGCACTGGACTGCTCCCATATGAGGGGGGAGTTAAACTGGTATTAAAGTGTCTCAAATCAGAGGTATTCATCATTAGCTTAAAGGCTGCAGTGATTGCAGCACAGGGGGAGGGAGGTATCAGGACCAGGGGAGAGGGGGCTGCAGAAAGCTTCTAGAATCCGTGGACCTTGAGCTGCTCCTCTTTCGCCAGGCCAATCTGGAAGTGGGATGAGGGGAGAAGAGACATTACACAAAATAACTTTGAACTCCAGTCACAGAACATTTGTTACCATCACAGCTGGACTATTTACTAACAGGGACTTTTCTATGAGAGTCTTCTGTAGGGGCCATGACATATGACCACTTATTACTCACAAGTGTGGAGTATACGCTGGGTGCAATGTGCAATAGCAGAGACAAGAGGCAAACCTACCTCAATCAGAAACGTGCAGATATTCTTGCGCTGGTCACCTTGCAGCTGAATCACTTCCCCATACTCTGGGTGCTCAATCACTGTCCCATTGCATGCAAATTTCTGTTGACAAAGCAGAACTATTCAAACAGCCAGTAGAACAAAACATGGATCTTGCTTAGTGTACCAACTAGTGTCGGTGTCTCAACTCCCTGCCATAACATACCTTCTTAAAGGCCTTGACTAGCTTCTTCTTATCATAGTCAGTGGCTATGCCCTGGACCGTGGTCAGAGTCTTCCTGCCGTTACGCTGCTGGATTCTTATGTGGATGTAGTCGTCAGTCCCAGATGGGAGCCTGTCATTACCCTTAGTTGCATCAGCAAATGGGTCTGTGGGGAGAAAACCATTCAAAAACAAAATCACACTACTTAAAACATAATTCAAAAACAAACATCTAAAAAATACATGGAAGCAACCTAAAGCGATAGCTAAAATGGCAGTGGTTTGACCTAGCTTACAAAAGATCGAGGCCGATGAACTGGTGACGTAACGTCTTAGCCACGAGGCTCAAGACCAAGCAAAACCCTGCGCAGGACGCCCATCAGCAAATTACGTGGAAATAAGATTCTAGAAAATGGTCCCACCCAGACTGTGTGGCTCATCTGCACAGACGTACATTTATCCGGATGAGGTTAGTGACACGGGAGAAAGCAAAACGCTCCAGTCCAGAGCCAATTATTCTGGCAATTTGTATTTATTTATAAAGGAAGTCATTAATGTTGGAGAAGCACAATTCAGCCGGACTATTGTACCTGGCTATTTGCCCTTAATAGTTCACATTTTACCACAAAGCCCTTCCCGACAAAAGTCGTATTACAGACAGATTGGGGCAAACACGTACATTCGTACTATGTCCATTGTTGATAAATACAGACAGTAAGAACGAGTTACTCTCCGGAATCGGTAACGTTATTGTACATTGATCAATATATCTACAATAGACTAGTTTGATATACCGGCTACAAATCCGTTTTGGGGCCTAAACAAGGAAATTAACTTCGGCCTAGTTGAAGTCGGATGACTGTTAGCCATCGAACGTCAGCAAAAGTCATGCTATTAATATACACGTACTTCTAATCGGTAGGAAATGTTCTCTATAACTAACCAGATGTTTCATGAACATTAAAATCAAAACGTTATCTATATTTAGTTGGAACGTTGTCAAAATGTTTGCAAATGCTAACGTTAGCGAGCGCCCTTCCCCCTACATTTTCGACCCCGCGTTAGCCGAGGTGGTTGAAATGTCTTACCGAAAGTTTGGAGGTTCTGGATAGCGGACATACGATAAGATTTCCTTTCCTTTCGGATAATAACTGGTTAGCGATCGACTGGTCTAATTTATATGGGTTTTTTTTTTTGTTCTTTGAATCTCCCTTTTCACCGGGACGACGTTTTTTGTCTTCTGAAAGGCTCTCACAAAATGGAGATTGTTTAGCTTGCAAAGTGGAAAACAACCCTTTATAGCGCCTCCCCGCACGTAAGGACGTGCACCACGCCCCACCCTATTTTACTGAGAAAAATTACGTAATTATCTTGGTATTTCAGAGGGGAAAATACCAACAACACCTGCAACCTAGGCTACATAACAACTACAAAACAAATATCTAAATTCGTTAATAAAGCAATGTAATGCGTAGATGAAACAATGGTCAGTGGTCCATTATTCTATTTTAGGAAATATATTGAAAACTCAGATACTTCTGTTTTTACCGAATTAAAGGCTTCTCCTTTCATCTTAGGTGGTGGGCCGAAGCCGATAAACGTGAAGTTGCTCCATCCCCCTCGAGAGAGTTGCTAATTTTTTGTATATGACAGGAAAACATTGTTATGATGCCTATAACATGTGTTGGCACCTTTAATTCATGCACCCTTTCTCATGAAATGTACTTTTTAACACCCCTCTTGATAAAGGCAGCCAATGGCCTGATTCTCTCGCTTGAAAACTCGAGCTGTTTATCTGTCTGATGGGACAGTGCTATCTGGGATCCTTGGGACGTCCCTACACTAACTCTAACAATGAACGGAGGTAAAAGAAAACGTTCAAAGAATTTCAGTGACTTTGAAAAAACCCTCTTGAAGTGATGTGTCAAACCACCCAATTACCCGAGAACAAATAGCACGATTCATCAATTTAACTCAAATGAAAAAGTTAACAAAAAGGACCCGTGGCCCACTTTCACAAATCAGAGTCACTTTGAAATGTTAGTTTTCTTGTGTAACACAACACAGTAGTGCATAAATGTATTTGTGAGACAGAAATGTAACACACAATATCATACATATTTACTAATATAATTTCTATAGTGTCTTGTCTATCTAAGGTCCTGTGGAAAAACATAAAACTCTAAATGAATAGAATATTTACGGAGGCGAGGAACATGAACTGGAAACGAGGAAGAGTTTAGATGGCTATATAAAGAGCAGCATTCCCCAAGAGAGGATGGCTTTCCCTTCAGGAGTGATGAATTCATGAACTTCTTCAACGAAAAGATCATGAGCATTAGAAAGCAAATTACGGACCCCTCTTTGAATGTGCGTATTTCTCCAAAGCTCAGTTGTCCTGAGTCTGCACAGAACTGCCAGGACCTAGGATCAAATTTTTTAAATCCTGTATCGCTTGACACATTCATGAAAATAGTCATGCCCTCTAAACCTTCAAGCTGCATACTGGACCCTTATCCAACTAAACTACTGAAAGAGTTACTTCCTGTGCTTGGCCCTCCTATGTTGAATATAATAAATTACTCTCTATCCTCAGGATGTGTACCAAACTCACCAAAAGTAGCAGTAATAAAGCCTCTCTTGAAAAAGCTAAACCTTGACCTGGAAAATGCAAAAAACAATCAGCCTATATCGAATCTCCCATTCCTCTCAACATTTAAAAAAAACTCACTACCTTCCTGAAGACAAATGCATACGAAACGCTTCAGTCTAGTTTTAGAGCCCATTATAGTGAAGCCCCAAAACTGCCTACCCTGGAAGCCTTTGTTTCAGACATAAGGAAGTGGATGGCGCCAAATGTTTTACTTTTAAACTCGAACAAAACAGAGATGCTAGTTATAGGTCCCAAGAAACAAAGAGATCTGCTGTTGGATCTGACAATTAATCTTGATGGTTGTACAGTCATCTCACATTAAGCTGTGAAGGACCTCAGCATTACTCTGGACCCTGATCTCTCTTTTGACGACCATTATCAAGAATATTTGAAGGACAGCTTTTTTCCATCTTTGTAACATTGCAAATATCTGAAACTTTTTGTCCAGAAATGTTGCAGAAATGATAATCCATACTTTTGTCACTTATAGATTAGACTACTGCAATGCTCTACTCAAATCAAATCACATTTATTTGTCATATACACATGGTTAGCAGATGTTAATGCAAGTGTAGCGAAATGCTTGTGCTTCTAGTTCCGACCATGCAGTAATATCTAACAAGTGATATAACCTAACAATTTCACAACTACTACCTTATACACACAAGTGTAAAGGAATGAATACGAATATGTACATAAAAATATATAAATGAGTGATGGCCGAACGGCATAGGCAAGATGCAGTAGATGGTATAGAGTACAGTATATACATATGAGATGAGTAATGTAGGGTATGAAAACATATAAAGCCGCATTGTTTAAAGTGGCTAGTGATACATTACATCAAGATGGCAAGATGCGGTAGATGGTATAGAGTACAGTATATACATATGAGATGAGTAATGTCGGGTATGAAAACATTATATGAAGTGGCATTGTTTTAAAGTGGCTAGTGATACATTACATGAAGATGGCAAGATGCAGTAGATGGTATAGCGTACAGTATATACATATGAGATGTGTAATGTAGGGTATGTAAACATTATATAAAGTGACTAGTGATAAATTGATGTAATCAATTTTTCCATTATTATTACTCTCCAGCTACCCGGATAAAGCACTAAATAAACATCAGTTAGTGCTAAACACGGCTGCTAGAATCTTGACTAGAACCATTTGACCATATTTCTCCAGTGCTAGCCTCTCTACACTGGCTTCCTTTTAAGGCTAGGGCTGATTTCAAGGTTTTACTGCTAACCTACAAAGCATTACATGGGCTTGCTCCTACTTATCCCTCCAATTTGGTCCTGCCGTACATACCTACACATACGCTACAGTCACAAGACGCAGGCCTCATTATTGTCCATAGAATTTCTCCAATAGAGCTCAATTTTTATGGAATGGTCTGCCTATCCATGTGAGAGACGTAGACTTGGTCTCGACCTTTAAGTCTTTACTGAAGACTCATTTCTTCAGTAGGTCCTATGATTGAGTGTAGTCTGGTCCAGTGGTGCGAAGGTGAATGACCAAGGCACTGGACCAACGAACCGCCATTGTTGTCTCTGCCTGGCCGGCTCCCACTCTTTCCACCAGGATTCTCTGCCGCTGACCCTATTACAGGGGCTGAGTCACTGGCTTACTAGTGCTCTTCCATGCCGTCCCTAGGAGGGGTGCATCACTTGAGTGGATTGAGTCACTGACGTGATCTTCCTGTCCGGTTTTTGCCCCCCCCTATACTCAGCCTTGTCTCAGGGTAGTAAGTTGGTGGTCTTTGTGGCATCTGCTGATGTAAAAAGGGCTATATAAATACATTTGATTGATTGATTGATTGAGATGACGGAATCAGAAGTGTTGTTTGAAGATGAAAGCACGTCAAGTACAGTTAGTGAGGAAGATGAGTGGACAACAGTGAAGTCCAAGATTGAACAAAAATGGCTAAAATTATTGCGGGAAATGAGTCGGATGAACCATTGCTTGTTGGACTATGTTTTTTGGTTAAGGATGTTCATATGGGAAACTCTTTGGAAGTCACAAGGATAGTGAAGAAGGCGTTGGGAAAAGTGGCCACAGTCAAAGTAACCAGGAATGGTATGGTGTTGATATCGTGTGTATCCAAAGAGCAAAAGGAGCATGCATTGTGGCTGGCAAAATTATCGACTCATAAAGTGGACAGCTTTGATTTTCGTAGCAGGGCACCGGTAAAAGGTGTTTTCTCTGGTGTCCCGTTGGACATTGATAATCAATATCATTGATAATCAAAATTCAAGGAGTAGCCGTGCACATCGCTTGACCCGTATGGATAATGGGAAAAAGGAGCAAAGTTGTATTGTTGTCTGTATTATCTGTAATGTTGATGTTTCATAAAGAGTATCTGCCACCCTATGTAAAGCTGGGATATAAAATATACGCCGTAAGAGCGTTTGTGCAAAACCTAATGCAATGCAAGAAGTGTAAAAAGTTTGGCCACGTGTCAAGTGTTTGCAGACGGAAGGAATGTTTTTGAAGAGTCTTTGAATGTACAATGTTGCAACTGTAGTGGGGATCATATTCCTGAATTCCCTAAGTGCCCTGTTAGGGTGAAAGAGATTGAGGTGTCAAGGATCAGCGCTGTACAGCAAATCTACTATGTGGAGGCAGTGAAGAGAGTTGAAGAGGTAAAAGGCCACAGTTCTGTAGAAGTTATGGTGGTGGATGCGTTGCAACCAGTTGCAAATATTATACATCAATCAAGTGATCTGTATACACTTATTTGTCAAAAAGATGGATTTTGTAGCATTTATAGCCAATAACTTTTTGGGGCTCTAAAACTTAACGGCAGAAGCATTGCAAGGATTACTGTCGCCAGAAAATGTCCTGCCCTCACAATTTTTTAAATATAGAGATCCATTCCGAACGGACCCGTGGAATCTAGAACCGTTTGGTATACACCTGGTTAGATCCAGACCCGGTCCGAGTGAGGGAAGCAGCAGCAAATATATTTTTTAAATCTACTTTATTAAAATCCCCTAAGGTCGATGTCCGCGCCTATGCGGAACTCTAATTAGCATAATAAACACATTCAAACACATTCATTCACACATAAAAATCTGTAGATTTAACTTCTTTGGGACAGGGGGGCAGTATTGAGTAGCTTGGATAAAAAGGTGCCCAGAGTAAACTGCCTGCTACTCTGTTCTAAAAGCTAGAATATGCATATAATTCGTAGATTTGGATAGAAAACACTCTGAAGTTTCTAGAACTGTTTGAATGATGTCTGTGAGTATAACATAACTCATATGGCAGGCAAAAACCTGAGAAAAAATCCAACCTGGAAGTGGGAAATCTGAGGTTTGTAGTGTTTCAACTCTTTGCCTATCCAAGATACAGTGGAATTGGGGTCACATTGCACTTCCTAAGGCTTCCAAGATGTCAACAGTCTTTAGAACCTTGTTTGATGCTTCTACTATAAAGGAGGGGGGAATGAGAGGGGATTGAGTCAGAGGTCTGGCAGAGTGCCACGAGCTGGTCATGCTCATTCACATGAGAGGTAGCTTGTGTTCCATTGCATTTCTGAAGACAAAGGAATTCTCCGGTTGGAACGTTATTTTAGATTTATGATAAAAACATCCTAAAGATTGATTCTATACTTAGTTTGACATGTTTCTACGAACTGTAATATGACTTTGTCTGAACTTTCGCCTGGACAAAAGGAGGTGTTTGAACATAAATGATGGATTTTATCGAACAAATCAAACATTTATTGTTGAACTGGGATTCCTGGGAGTGCATTCTGATGAAGATCATCAAAGGTAAGTGAATATTTATAATGCTATTTCTGACTTTGTTGACTCCACAATATGGCGGATATCTCTTTGGCTTGTTTGGGCTCTGAGCGGTGTGCTTTATCGGTAAAGCTTTTTTGAAATCTGACACAGTGGTTGCATTAAGGAGAAGTTTATCTAAAGTTCCATGCATAACACATGTATTTTCATCAACTTTTCATCAACTGCCTAATGGCAGTCAGAGGTAGCCTGACTGCCATTAGGTACTGAGATGAGATCCTCAGACCCCTTGTGAGACCATATGCTGACACATGCACATTTGTGGCCTGCTGGAGGTCATTTTGCAGGGCTCTGGCAGTGCTCCTCCTTGCACAAAGGCGGAGGTAGCGGTCCTGCTGCTGGGTTGTTGCCCTCCTACGGCCTCCTCCACGTCTCCTGATGTACTGGCCTGTCTCCTGGTAGTGCCTCCATGCTCTGGACACTACGCTGACAGACACAGCAAACCTTCTTGCCACAGCTCGCATTGATGTGCCATCCTGGATGAGCTGCACTACCTGAGCCACTTGTGTGGGTTGTAGACTCCGTTTCATGCTACCACTAGAGTGAAAGCACCGCCAGCATTCAAAAGTGACCAAAACATCAGCCAGGAAGCATAGGAACTGAGAAGTGGTCTGTGGTCACCACCTGCAGAAACCACTCCTTTATTGGGGGTGTCTTGCTAATTGCCTATAATTTCCACCTTTTGTCTATTCCATTTGCACAACAGCATGTGACATTTATTGTCAATCAGTGTTGCTTCCTAAGTGGACAGTTTGATTTCACAGAAGTGTGATTGACTTGGAGTTACATTGTGTTGTTTAAGTGTTCCCTTTATTTTTTTGAGCAGTGTATATATATTATTTTTTTGCATTTGATACGTCTCAATCCACCACTGTATATGTCGCACTTCAACATCTGCGGTGAAAGAGCTAGAGTGGTGTTTGTCAGACCATGAGACATCCCGAAAAAAGGTCTTCTCACAAAATCGTCTGTAGCGTCCGAACGGTTTGTTCTACGACCCCCACAAGCGTCTTGGGACTAGACTGAAGTTGGAATAGCAAATCTGCCCATTTCTGTCAATAATGTCCTAACAGTTTGGGCTACACACTAATATGTCCACCTGTGGAAAGGTGAGAGTCTCACAAACACGTACATGTCTGTTGTATTGCTATAGGACACCCATAGACTTCATAAGACTCATCAGAAGGTCCCCGGTACCAGTTGAAATAATTAATGGAAGTACTTAATGGAGACTGTTTAGTGACATGAATGAAATTAGTGAGTCCTGCCTTGATGACTGTATTAGCTTTACAACATTTGTCCTATAGATTTTTGTCGTCTTAAATTATTACTTGGAATAATGATAGCTAAAGCTCCCCTGTCCTCGAATGACATGCTAGTAGTGATAAAGCTATCTGCTTGTTGTAGCTAGCTAGTTACATTGCTAAGGTTGCTGCGTTCTAAGTAAAGTTGGGAGTTATTTTGAAGCTTGGTGATATCAAGCTCTATAACTAAATAGATTACAAATATAAAACATTATATACCTGATAGCAGTTAGTCAGATGGAGATCTCTCTCTCTCTCGAGCTGTCGCCAGCTGTGTTTAGTACCTTTGGTACAGAGAACGTGATCAGCTGAGATGGTACCTGTAGGCCATCATTGTAAATAAGAATTTGTTCTTAACTGACTTGCCTAGTTAAATAAAGGTTAAATAACAAATACATTTAAAAAACGTGGATAGCAGTGGTATAATGTTCTTATTTTTTTTCTCCGGTGAGGGATTTTGAAAATATTTTTTATGACAATATAATTTCCTCAGTTTGTACCAACAGATGTAGTCAACTGAATAGCCTATCATTATAGAAAATGCCTCTCCCCATTGCAACGTCTGCCTATGCCCACACATATTATCTCAATAAATGTTATTTTTTAATACCCTCAAACACCAAGTTAGGCATAGGCTTACTTTTTAAAAAAAGGCCATCATCACTGTCAATTGTGAATGATAATTCTTCACGTTTTACCGGTGAAATGTACAAACTGCATCTCCATGCCAATCATTTGATTGATCGCAATCAGTATCATGGAAATATGCATTTAGATGTTCTTGAATTACTGTTTCGTGAGCGAATTAGAGCAGGTGGCGTTAACAAACTATTAGCCTACTGGTGCGCTCTGTTGAGTTTTGACGCATTATAATGAAATAAAAAATATTCAGCTTCAGCTAACCATCATAAGATCTGAGGTGTTTTTGATGTAACAGTAACGTTATAGGCCTACTATGCTTTGGTATTATATTCGGTTCTGTTATGTAAAATGCAAATGAATCATTATGTGATCTTCCCGAGACACTGAGTAGATGCGCATGTTTTGAGATCAAAGCTAGAGCTGCATGTAGCCACCTGTGCACATTTGATCATATCCTTTGCTAGTTACTGAGTTATTAGCCCAATTAAAGATAATTTATATTTAACAATGGGAGAGTGGTTGCTTCCTACAAGAGCACAGAATGTGTGCTTTTCTAGCCATCTTTGAAAAGCAAGTCAGGTAAAGACCTTTTTTTAATGTCTTAAAGGGGTAGTGTTGTATTTTGAGACGGTCTTGAATAAGCTAAGGAGCCAATAGGCAGAGGGTAGCATAATTTGTATGAGTTTCTGTAATAATGGTATGGGAATAATAATGCATTTTATTTTGTAAAGTGGTTTCTGGCATCAAACAACACAACATTTTCATTCACCTCCATGTCTGAAGCACAAATTGATAAACAGGTTAATGTCAAGCTCTGCATGTTTTTTTCAAGTCTCATGTAGGCCTACAATGAACCACACATTGGTTCCTGCTGTAGGCTGAACAATAGAAGAGCTATTTCCATGTTAAAATGTTATGGGATGCATTTTCTCTATTGTTTTGATTTTAATGGTAGGCCACTCTGGTAGGCCTAAATTATGATCAAATGGCAACAGTAGGCTACTTGGCCACTGTTAACTGCAACTTAAAGCAGGTACAGCCTCATTGTTCACAGTAAATGCACACAAAAGTTGCACAGAATTTCCACAATGCTCATGTTTGCGCTCAGAAGACCTGAAATGTGCTCAGTGCCAAAAACAATTAGAGGGAACATTGCCTATGACTTAAAAAAATAAATATTTAACCTTTATTTAACCAGGTAGGCCAGTTGAGAACAAGTTCTCATTTACAACTGCGACCCAGCCAAGATAAAGCAAAGCAATGCGACACAAACAACAACACAGAGTTACACATGGAATAAACAAGCGTACAGTCAATAACACAATATAAAAGTCTATATACAGTGTGTGCAAATGAAGTAAGATTAGGGAGGTAAGGCAATAAATAGGCCATAGTGGCGAAATAATTACAATTTAGCAAATAAACACTGGAGTGATAGACTGTGGTATAGCTATGGCTATGGCCTGCTCATTTTCTGTTCTACCTGCTCATGCATTGCACCCACCTGTTGCCCCAGACCTAAATCCATCCCTGATTAAAGGGGAAGAATGAAAAAAGCACAGTGGGACTGGTTTTGAGGTCCAGAGTTGAGTTTAAGGGCTAAAGCCTAATGTAAATTCATATACATATAGCTTAGTATCATTGCAATGTTTGAAAGGAGAGCTTTATTGTGAGTAGGCATTTGTACGCATTGTATTGTGTAGCTTACACGCTGTATCATAAATCAACTTTGATTTGCTTGAACACATGGTTACAATATATCCTATTACAGAATAAAAGGAAAAAGAGGTAAACTATTCATAGAATGTATTTGCATGGATTAAACATGCCATCAAATCAATTGACCACGTCGTGAACATAAATCATTACTACGTAGAAATGTAGGAAATTCATTTTAAAACAGGCATAAAATCAACCTTTTGGTGTTGTGTATTCATGCATCTCAAACTGTAATCTAAATGCATTATTACCTACAACTTGGCCCAATTCACATTTACAATAGCTCACCCTGACATACCAAGGTAGAATGGGCCCTGCATCTTAAACAATGGCCAATGTCGGCTAAATATCCCAAGCAGATATACAGAAACTTCCAGAGAGAGTCAGGCTCCTCTGGTTGTTTGGGTGTCCTCGGCAGAACAGTGTCGCCGTAACCAAGTGGTCACATATTGTTCTGGGTTCCAATGCACAAGGGGGGTCCGTATAGTTTTATTTTATAAAGGCAAGACACACAGTGAATTTTGATATTTTTTTCATTGTTCTGATTGGCTAAAGTGGTCAAGCCTCAGAGGCTTCAGTAGTACACACACGTAGCCTATAGTTCATCATTCTCGCCACCAGAGAGAAAACAGGGGGATTTTTTATATACTTCTTCTTTATACACATATTTACTTGGTTTGTCATTCTATCGTTTTTCTTGGATTTTTTGTGGAAATGAAATATAATTTATTTTGAAATGAGCAGAATTCATTTTCCAGAAATAGTTTTACCAGCTCTGTGTATTCTCTAATTGAACATTTGCGCCGCTCCTCCGCGCTCCGGCAGCACTACACCCCTGCTGGATAGTACACCATTTATGATTGGTTTACTGTTTAGTACTTTGCAGTGTTTGCCTGTCCAGCTATCGAAAATAAAAGTATGTTGAAAAAATTAAGAATTGACATTGGCAACAAATGGAAATTTGTTCACAAGAAATAAATATACACAATATTTAAAAACATCCCTCGCCAGAGACCGATAAAAAAAATGTCTGTCGTTTTATTTAGCTACGACATTCACCGCTCCCGGCTGTATAGCAATCAATTACTTCAGCGTCGCCACCTGTGCAAAACGTGTACACCCAAAGATTTTGGCCTCTGCTCAGACATTGCTGACGCATGCCAGATCTTACAACGCTTGGATAAGTATTTTACGTATCAGCTAACCACATAATATGTTACAGCAATCTGTTGCCAGACAGTCGATGACGTGGCATGCAACCATTGGTTGATGCATGCAATGTCTGATCAGGGAATACGACCTTTACCTCTCCATTCTCTGGAGGTGCGTCATGTGTAAACTTGGCTCATCTGACAAATACCATATTTCGCTACACCAACAGTGTTGTCATCAAGGACCTTTTGTATAGTTCACATAGTCCTGTGAGTAGGATTGATATTGCAGCCAGGCCTAAGCCTAGTGTAAATTCACTGATGGTATGGCTGCCTGACCCAAAGTGAACTCTACAAGTCGCACGTTTTGAATTGTACTCAATGTAGCACCTTGTCAGAGCAATAAAAACCCCAACTCAACCTAACCTTCTGGCTGTGTTTTGGAAATTAGTGGGACATGTGACATTTAATTTGAAAAGTCATTGACGAACCTTTCTGCCGGAGGTGGTTAAAAACATTTAACGCTGATCCTGTGCATAAACTTGTCTGTCTCTTGCCAGGTGCCTATCTTTTCGTACCTTGATGCTTTCTGAACTGAGTAGATTTACATATAATTAAAGCAGAATCTTCATCGCATGTGTGTTCAAATGTTAAAGATTGCCACATCACTTTGGGAGTGTTAGGTATTTACAGTACTTTACTCTGATCTCATTATGCCGGTAGAACAATTTATTGGTAAACACACTGTAACTAACATGCACAGAAAAGGCAAACTCATCTCTGTTATGAGATTCATCACCGGACTTAACTACATTCTTTATAAAGTTGATCATAATGGGTGAATCTAAAAGCATACAGATGCTGCTAACTGTTATAATACTACACTATTTCATTGCCCTAAACAATAATAGGACTTCTTTGCCATCTCAATATGAGTCCTCTATGTTTTTTAACAGAGAAAGAATCGGATGAGAAAGAGAGAGCGAGGGAGGGAGAGACAGTGGGACCAGGTTTTGTTGCCCCGCTCACAGGGTAATGTTTATGTGCTGCAGGTGACACTACCTGGCCACTAGACCAGCCCCATGCAGGCACAACTCCTCTTAAAGGTCCAATGCTGCCATTTGTATCTCAATATCAATCATTTCTGGGAAACAATTTTGCTAGGACTGTCTGGGAGTGATCTGAGAGGGGAAGGGAACACTGAAAACTAGCTGTTATTGGCAGAAAGGTTTGGAACTCTTTCTTATTGGTCACAAGGCAGGTCAAAACTCCATCCCACCAAAATGTAAGGCTGCCTTTTCAAACAGCTCTCACACTAAAAGGGCATAATCCAAATGTTAACAATTTCACAGTATTATTCCAACCTCATAGTGTAGAAATATATATAAAACACAGGTAAATCATGTATTTAACTACACTGGGCCTTTAATGTTATTTTGCCCTTTCAAAACAACCGGAAAGCAGGCCTTGCTGCTAACCTCTCCCTTAAAGGTCATCTTATGACTGAAACAAAAGGATCATTAAGAGATCACTGTTGTTGTACATCATTGTCACCAACATAGATTTGGTGTAGTGCCACCAAAGGAGAAAAAGTATTCTTGCTGTAAACACACCCATTGGCACTCAATGATCTTGCAGTTAGCCACCGTTCGCCCATGTAGTTGGTCCTAAAGTTGTTTGTGTCTTTTGACCCCCATCAACAACAAAAAATGAAATTACCTCAACCCACCAATAGGTCCTGATGCACCACTTGGGAAAAACTGGTGGTGACGAGATGGCATCCACCGAGCCACCAGTGGCTTTTATCGTCATTGTCACTTTTCATATCTTCACTTATAAATAATGTCAAGCTGACCTGATAACATTTTCCCACAGAATAAACAAGTCATTAATCTTTCTGTGGCAATGTAAATTACTCTCATTATGGAAGAAAAGCTGAAAGTGATCTTTTGAACTTCATTAAATTCGAAGATAATATGCTGTAGATAGCTAGAATTTAGCTTGAATAGTTTTTGTCAGACATAACATGTAAAAAGTACGTGTCATTTTGGGTGGAAATGATTACCCTTGAACAACAAATTAGCTTTAAGCAATGTGTCAACATTTTGGAAAGGAATATTCTTCTGGTGACTTTAGGACAGTGTCCTAATTAAGCAATAAGGCCCGAGAAGGTGTGGTATGTTGGCCATATACCACAAACCCCCGAGGTGCCTTATTGCTATTATAAACTGGTCACCGACGTTATTAGAGCAGTAAAAATAAATGTTTTGTCATACCCATTGTATACATTTATATAAACTATAAAAATAAATAGAGTCGCACACTCCATATATAAACTCCCAGTAATTTATTGGGTAAATCACCAACGTATAGGCATCACTGTGCCTTCTTCAGGGTGATGTCATGAATACTTGAACCAGGTTATGTAGACAAACAGTGCAATTAGTGCAACCAATGACAATAGTGAGGGGTGTGTCATAATGATTAAGTTAATTAGAATGAATTGAGTGAAACTGTTTTTTAAAAAACAATAGTTTATGGCATATTAGACTATTGTTATCATATGCAAACATAATTGAATATTGTACATAATATTAGCATCAACATACATTATTGTTAAATGTCACATATTTAATTGTTTCCCATTTCATTTATATTTGTTACATGTAATCTTTTGGTTCAACCTTAATGCATAATGAGCATCACCAACAGGGGGAACATATTAGGTGTACGCTAACAAGCTGTAGAGAGAATTGTTCATAAGGGCCTGAGATCAAAGTCAATATTCAGACTACTAGGGGTTCATGTTTTTAGATGGGATATCCAGTCTTACCACAGCTGTCAGCCAATCAGCATTCAGGGCTCGAACCACCCAGTTTATAATAAAGAGCCTAATGTTTAATTCACCACTTAAAATGTGACTTTTGATGTTGCGTTATGTATATTTCACTTAACTGGTTAATGTATTTTTCACTGTAGGCAACTTAATTAAGATTTATTTGTCCACATCCATAAAGAAAAAAAGTATTACATGGTATTTTGTATCCATATTTACCTTTTTGACTGTGATCCTGCCTCCAGAACCATCCAATTTACATTTGAAAGACAGAAGAAAACATAATTCCATCCTAAACATGCCCACAAATGTTTTTTGTAGATCTGAGTAGATGCAGAGTTTCATCACGCCTACACTTGCTTTCAATAGACAAAAACATGTAACGTTTTTGCACAGTTCAAAAAAGCCCTTTATAGGATCACATCAGACCCCAGGTTGGAGTGTTGTTGACAGCAGTCGGGGCAGTATCAATGCAGTTGTTGCGTGCCAGTGGCGCTAAGCATGTCTCCCACGACCACAGAGAGGGATGCTGGAACAGTGTTTGTGGTGGTGCGGGAGAGTATGGGACCCACACCTCAATGGGCTATTCATCAAGTGTCCCAATGAGCGTGAGAAATTTATCAGGCTCCCTTGTGTGAGGCTCTATGTTGATTTGTGGGTGTCTGTGGCGCAGGTTCACTCACTTGAGGCAGCCAACCCACAGCTTGAGCTACAGCTCTCTTGGTGACTAAAACACTTGGGGAAGATCAATAGCCTTCAGAACCAGGTAGGCCTACATGGGGACCTATCACTCAGGGATTCAAACTGGTGAGGGCCCAAAAAAGGTGACTTTTTTTTGTTGCACTGAAACATGCAACAACAAAAAAATCCCTGCTAAGGGGAAATGCAGGTTTTAACTAATTAAACAAAGAATATGATCAACATGATCAGTCTGTGTAAAATAAAGTGATTAATGTGAACCTAACTCACAGCTAAAAAAATGTATATAAGGCAAACCAATGTTATTTGTTTCCTAGACTTTACTGCAAATGACACAAGTCTTGAGAAAAAACAATACACTAATATTGCAGTTAGTCATGACAGCCTTTATAATAGAACGCTTGTGACCACACATCTAAATATTGCACTTGGGAAAAAAACATCTTAAAGTAGAAATAGAATGAAACAGGCATTTATTTTTGCTCTATTATAGTGGCCACTATAGTAGACATCAATCAAGTGCACAAGACTACATGTGTGCAAAAAATAATTCACTGAGTAAAAAAATCAATAACTCCCCCACACGTGTTACTGCCAAGTTCAACACAACAAAAGCAACATCTTTGGGCTACACACTATTACATCGTACACTTTCTGCTTGTGGACATCTGTTCTACACTCTGCCAGCAGAGCATGATACCCTTTGTTGGTATAATTGATTTATTTCAGGCAGAGTGCACCTGGCATACCCCTTTTTATCCACTGACCAAAAAAGTGAGAAAGTGTGTGGTGTTCCTTTCACCTTTATGGTGGCATCCAGCTTAAAACAGGCCCAGCTCCAGCTACACTTCATTCCTGAATCCATGCAATAATTGCTGACCAGACCGGACACGTCGCGTGCGCGAGCGTCGCAAAATACATTTTTAAATCCATGTTATTCAATTATTGCACCCACACTGCTCGCGCGCACCAACGAGCGTCTGCACCGCCAAGGGCTAAAATAGAACTCATTCCTATTTCTGACGCAGATCGCGCTGCAAGTCCTGCCTCTCCCATCTCCTCATTGGTTTATAGAGGCAGGTACCCACGTGCCATCTCCTCATTGGTTTATAGAAGCAGGTATCCACGTGCTATCTCCTCATTGGTTATACCCACGTGGGCGATAGAAAGACGAACTGTTTTTCCCGTAATCTGGTAATACAATGAACGTTTAGATGCGATCACCATATAATGTAAACGATGAAAAAGCCTGGAAGGAGGAGAGATGACTAGCAACGATTCGGTTGGCCGTTTTACGTGTGGATTAATTGTGGGAGTAGAGATCCTTGTGCATTTCAGGTAAAATAACAACTCAATGTTTATATCCCAGGACAAATTAGCTAGCAACAGCAAGCTAGCTAAATAGGACAAATTAACGTTAGCTAGCAAGTGCAAGCTAAATTACCATACATGTTTAATGCTTTTCGACCTGTCCCCAAATGAATGTCATTGGTTCAGAGTTTGTTTTGATATTTTAACCTGCGTGTCGTGATCGCGTTTGGTGTGGGGGGGCAAAATAAATTTATGCACGATAGCGCACGCGCGCAGCCGGTTTGGGCAAGGTGTAACGCGTTATAACGTTAGGAACGGCAAGGAGTCGTATACCAGTTAACGTTAATACTATAGCGAATTGGTTAGGTTACTAACGTTAGCTAGCTGTTACATCACCAGATTAGCAAACGTTAGCTGACTGACCCTATTAGCCAGCTAATTGTCACACCATAAACTCTATTATTTGATGAGTTAAGTTGGCTAATGTTGCTCAACAGTTCTCTGGCTAGCTACCAGAGAATTCGATACAGCTATATACCTAAAACTTCTTTAGGATAGGGTGCAGATTTTTCACTTAGGGAAAAATAGCATGCCCAATTTCAACTTCGTTCTACTCATCCCCAGAATATAAGATATGCATATTATTAGTAGATTTGGATAGAAAACACTCTGAAGTTTCTAAAACTGTTTGAATCATATCTGTAAGTATAACAGAACTTATATAGCAGTCAAAACCCTGAGGACTAACTTTTTTTTTTAAGTCACTGTCTGTTCAATGAGTTATTATGGGCAGGCCAGAATTCTAATTACTATACTCGCAGTTCCTACTGCTTCCACTGGATGTCGCCAGTGTATGGAAATAGGTTGAAGTTATTCATTTGAACAATGACAAAGAAAAAACACCAAAAAGTAGAGTGACGTCTTGTGTTTTTGTTTGATTGTTGCGCAAGACTTGAAAAGTACCTAGAGTTTGTTGATCTCATGTATTGAAAACAGATTGACCCGTCTTCAATTTGATCGATTATTAACGTTTACAAATACCTTAAGTTGTATTACAAAAGTACTTTGAAATGTTTTGGCAAAGTTTAGAGGTAATTTTTTAGATATTTTGTCGTGACTTTGCGCAAATTGGACGCTGTTTTTTTCTGGTACAACGGCGCCAAATAAATGGACAATTTGGATATATATGGACGGAATTAATCGAACAAAAGGACCATTTGTGATGTTTATGGGACATATTGGAGTGCCAACAAAAGAATCTCGTCAAAGGTAATGCATGTTTTATATTTTATATCTGCGTTTTGAGTAGCGCCGGCATGGTTGAAATAGGCTACACTCTCTTGTTGACATTTTGCTATCATCAGATAATAGCATCTTATGCTTTCGCCGAAAAGCCTTTTTGAAATCTGACATGTTGGCTGGATTCACAACGAGTGTAGCTTTAATTTGGTATCTTATATGTGTAATTTAATAAAGTTTGATTTTATATAATTTTTTTGAATCTGGCGCTCTACATTTTCCCAGGCTGTTGGGACGCAAGCGTCCCGCTATCCCAGAGAGGTTTAACAATGCTAACAAATTTGTTCTAACACTTTCTCTCACCTCAAACTTTCCAATTGCCAGCTGTTTTTCGGTTACAGCTCATTATGTACGTACGCTTCATCACCCCGGTGGTCAGGCTTCTCACCTACCTCCTCTTTATCGTTCAGGGGACGCGCAAACTGCCTTTCCACTCTCCCGCTGTCTTCCCAGAGCGCGCGCTGATTCTGTAACTAGCACATTGGTTGTCTCTTTCGTCTGATGATGATGATGATGATGAGTGTTGGTCAACGTTAACATAAAAACCTGGCATGCTATTAATATAATTGTTTTGCAATCGGAAGGGATTGTTCTCGATATAACTAACCAGATGTTTTATGAAGACATATTTATTAAGACTTTATTATTCAAACCAAACGTTATTAGTTGTAACGTCGTCAACATCTTTGCAAATGCTAGTTAACGTTACCAACTGCCATTCCCCCACTAATCACTTTAGAAGAGATGATTGAAATGTCTTACCGAAAGTTTGGAGGTTCTGGATAGCGGACATACGGTAAGATTTACTTTCCTTTCGTATAAAGACTGGTCTGCTTAATTTGTGTTTTTCTTTTAAATTTCCTTTACACTAGGACAAAGTTTTAGTCGGCTGACCGGCTTTCACAAAATGGACATCTTTCAGCTTGCAAATTGGTACACCACCACTTACAGCGCCTCCCAGAAACCACTGTCACCGACGTTTTTGACCTGCGCTACGCCACCCTATTTTACTGGAAGGGTGAATTAAATGTGAAGACCTTAGCTAACTATAAGGTCTAGTTCTATGAATATGGGAATTTGCCTGGTGTCATTGGCTGTATAGATGGATGTCATATTTCCATTAGGTTTCCCTCTTCAGCAGATGCTGAGGAGTACAGGAATCTTTTAAATGGTCTCAATAAATGTACAAAGTGTGTGCGCTCCCAAATTGCATTTCTCCAACATAGTTGCATATTGGAAAGGTGCAACTCATGACTCAACGATTTTCCAAAGCTCAGCTTGAAGGCGGACAGCAATAGTGTAATTATACTTGGTGACAGTGGGTATGCTTATGCACAGACCAACTTTTTGTTCACCCACTATGTTCATGTAAGCTCATATCTGCACCAGAGGTGTAGTGGAGCACATGTTTGGTGTATTGAAGAATCGTTTCCAGTGTCTCCGAAACACATTGCGCTTTCAACCAAGAAGATCCTGAATTGTCATAATTTCAACAGCAGTGCTTTACAATTACCTCAAACAGCATGGCTGCCCAGATCCTCGCTTTGAAGATGAGAATGACCCAGATGTTCCCATGGTTGAGGCAGACAATAACAGCAATTGACAAGCTTGCAGAGATGCTTTTGCAATGCAGCACTTCTCACAACAAAGATAGCTCAAGTGATTGAAGCAAACAATAGCCATGCATTCACAAATGGAAATATTGGGACCATGAACTGGTGCTGGTTTGAGAGGAACATTGGTACTGCTGCTGCTTCATTTTTCTCTCCTCCTTCATAGCCAACTCAACATGAAGGATGTGCATCTTCATATCAGGCTCTTCTTTTAAATACATTCGTTTGTGCTCATGACATTCCATGGCCAGTTCCTCATGCGTGCTCAGCCTCTTTGTCTTTGACCTCCGGCCCGTGTTAGTAGCACAATCTTCTCTCCTGGCTGCTGCAGATGTAGTGTGCTGACCTTCATACTGTCTTATCCCCTCAAAGCTACGGGTGATCATCTGCCCCTAAAAAGTGATTACATTGCTGTATTAGAGAACATTATTTCTTCAAAAGTTGAGTTCATTACATAACTTTTATTATGGGAGTGCAAGAGATGACTGACAACATTGCATAATCCCTGAAGTCCAGCGATGGCACTTGTTGAATGAATGTCCTACCAAATGAGGATTGGAACGGTCCACCATCTGAACTGGCTGGGTTTAGACAAGCAATTATGATATTTTTTTCCCACTCATTGGTCTTTTGACCAATCACATCAGATCTTTTCACATCATATCTTTTTCAAAGCTGATCTGATTGGTCAAAAGATCAATTAGTGAAAAAAATATCACAATTGGGCTACCTGTGTAAACGCAGCCCAAATGGTTCATCATCGGGGATACATTCCAGGGGTTGCAGACTATCAATGATCCCGGTCAACAAGTCCCCCAGCTCATCTGTCGCTGGTCTTACCAGCCTTGAAAACCCTCCCTACAATCAACAGCTTTTGTCTTCTTTAAATAGATGTTGATGTTTTTTCACAGGACCTTACAATACTTAACAAAAATATAAATGCAACATGCAATAATTTCAGCAATTTTACTGAGTGACAGTTCATATAAGGATATCAGTCAATTGAAATAAATTCCATAGGCCCTAATCTATGGATTTCACATGACTGGGCAGGGGTACAGCCATGGGTGGGCCTGGGAAGGTGGCTGGTCTCAGACGATCCCGCATGTGAAGAAGCCGGATGTGGAGGTCCTGGTCTGGCGTGGTTACACGTTGTCTGCGGTTAATAGGCCGGTTGGACGTACTGCCAAATTCTTTAAAACAACGTTGGAGGTGGCTTATGGTAGAGAAAGTAACATTACATTCTCTGGCAACAGCTCTGGTGAACGTTCATGCAGTCAGCATGCCAATTTGCAAGTTCCTTTAAAACTTGAGGCATCTGTGGCATTGTGTTGTGTGACAAAACTGCACATTTTAGAGAGGCCTTTTATTGTCAAGTGGATGGATTGTCTTGGCAAAGGAGAAATGCTCACTAACGTGGATGCAAATACATTTGTGCACATTCTTTTTTGGGGGGGATCTTTTATTTCAGCTAATGAAACCAACACTTTACATGTTGTGTTTATATTTTTGTTCAGTATGGAAACAATTTTAGTAAATATGTATGATATTGTTTGTGTTACATTTCTGTCACACAAATACAGTACATTAGGCCCCACTGTGTTGTGTTACACAAGAAAACTAACATTTCAAAGTGACACTGATTTGTAAAAGTGGGCCAACAATACAGTATCTTACTTGAAGTTGTTATAGCGTCCTTTTGTTTACTTTTTCATTTGAGTTGAATTCATTACAAATGGTAGTCGAGGCATTATTTTTGTTTTCTGTTGATGAATCATGATGTTTGTTCTCGATAATTGGGTGATTTGACACAAATCACTTCAATAGTTTTTTTTTTTTTTTAAGTCACTGAAATCCTTTGAAGGTTTGTTTTTTTTTTTTTTTTTTTTTTACATCCATCCATTGTTTGGTTTAGGTGACTTGTTCCAATTCCACACAATACTTATGTATTAGTGTCCCATCCCTGTTTTTTTAATCATCCTCAGGTCAGCACGAAGTGCACATTGTTAATCTAATCAGGCTTCACAAAGATTACCTGGTTAGTTCTTACTTACCTTAGTTCTAGACTAGGAAGTTCCAGTCTAATTAATCTGTAGTTAAGCAAAGTCTCAGAAAGACATTTTTTAAATCTGGATTAATTTAAGCAGAATTAGCCTAGTCCTAAATTAAATTAAACTCTGTCCACGAAACCCCCCTATGTCTAATTTCAAGTAATTAGTTGCAGGCTTAAAGAAACATTCAATCATATACTTTGCATAGAAACTCAAATAAAAGTATGTAGATATTGTGTAGAAAGATGTGTGGCTCATGTTCTTTGAGATTGGGTTGGCGGAGCGCATCCAACTTCTAGGTGCGTACACCGCCACCTACTGTACTGGAGTTTGAGGCCATTCACAGCCTACCTACATTAAATTAGGGTAATACAAATTTGGGGAAAAGGAAAATTACCCTGCCAACTACTAGCCCTCTCTAAAAAAAACACCACCCATCCCACTATTTAACCCTATCTAATCCTACTCCAGGCCAACGGTCTGAGAGGACACAACACTACCATTCAACACCCCCTGCAAATCTTCTGCAGTAAAATGCCTTCCCAAGTACTTCTCCTCTGCTGCCACAACCTATATTTTCTGTGACTTACGTTCCATTTCTGCAGTACAGTTGACAACCATGGCTATGAATGCTAAGAAACCCACCTTACTGAAGCACATATTATTCCCATCCCTCTCTATTGGTCTCTGCTTACTCACAGGAATCCTCTGATTATCCCTCACCCTGTAACCATCTTCCTCTACCACTCTCTTCACTGCTTCAGCATACAACGCTTTATGTACTACTCTGACCCTGGCAACCTCAACCTGCTTTTCTCTCACCAGACACCTTCGATCTCCAGCCTCATGGGCACCCCCACAGTTTGCACACAACTTTCTCCACCGATACGACACATTCCTTCGTCTCATGCCCTACTGCACACTTCTCACATCTAGGAATCTCTATCCTATGCACTACTGCAACATGACCATAAGCTTGGCACCTAAAACACCATAGTATTTTCGAAACAAAAGCTCTCACGGGATAACTAACACATCCTAACTTGACCTTATCAGGCAAAGACTCTGCATCAAAACTCAGCAGGACAGACAATGTCTTCTCCGTTTCACCACACTCTCCACGGGTCTGCGTCGCATCAAACGGCGGATGTCACAGACGCCGGGAATCTTCAATTTCAGCTGATCCTTCTCAACACTAAATGAATGCCTCCCCCGTTGTCACTCCTTCAACGGCGCCCTGCTACGGAGAGTAAAACAAGTCACAGTTCTAGTCCGTATTCGCATTGTCTGGAAAGCCCGCTCCCTCTGGACAGAAGAAACACAAATCATCAGGAGTCCACTTCGCGTTACTTTCACCAACTCAACAGTAACCAACCTTCTGGATCAACCAGAATACAAGGATCCATTCTCTCCACAAATTCCACTCCCACTGGGCCAGAATCATCCTGGTCATCATTAGGACAGGGCACAAATTTAGCGATCTTCACCGCAGGCACTTCATCCTCACTTTCGTCAGGTTCCATCTCTGAACTACTGGAGCACTTATCCCTCGATTTCCATTTGACACCCGTCGCCAACTGTGTGTCATGTTCGCTAGAATGGAGGTTTAAAAACAACAGCAGCATATTATAGGTCTTCACGGGTCCAAGTTATGAAATGGACCGAAGGCTTTCCAACCCGGGCCCGATATGCATAAATATTTTTTAAATATAGAGACACATTCAAACGGACCCGTGGACAACTAGACCTGTCCCATATAGACCTCGTCAGATCTAGACCCGATCCGAGTGAGGGAAGCAGCAGAAAAGGCATTTTTAAGCTACTTTATTAACCGGAGCTGATAAAGCATGAGAGGAGGGAGAGAGAGGTGTCTCTCTAACAGGCGGGGGAGGGGCTATGAGGGGCCATACTGTCAGTGAGTAACATGGGGAGCAGGGAGGGAGAGACAAGAGACAGCAAACAACCAAACCGACTCACGCGATATTAGACTAATAGCTGCCATAGCTAGGTTATTTTTCATCAAATTAGATTAAGTAGTACCTGTCTTGATGGCATCAAACCAGGGGAAGCTAGTTAAGTTAGCTAGCTATGCTAATTGAGGCTGAATTGCATGCACTTTCTCATCCTACAGTTACAAATAACAACCACTCCATTCAGAATATAAAGTAGAAGCCTACCTGTTGGCTCTTGGTCGTTATAGCCTATCCTTGTCCTTTAACTTTTAATTCCATCATTTTAATTCCATCTTCCATTGATAAGATATCTCCTAACTTTTGCCACACACAGTGTGACTGTAGCCTATTGCCACTTCGATTTTTTTTAACATGCCCCACACTCCACTCTTGTGAAAAGCAAGAGCAGCAGCATAAATTATGGCATCTGAAACCGTGACAATCATATCAGATCTGACCCAGACCCGTGACATTATTTAGAATTCTGGATCCGTACTCACTCGTGTCCCGGATCGGGTCTTGGGTATTCGGGTACAGGTGGATCCGTGAAGACCTCTACTGCATATGCATATTAGACTTCTACTGCATACACATATAGCATAACTTGCAATACAATCTTCTCTAAAAACAGCTGGGCAAAAATGTGTAGCTTACAATGTGCTCTGCAATAAGATGACCAGAGGTTGATTTCTAAACCAGATGAGTTCTCAAATGTCTGCATCTGCACAATACCTTGGTGGGCATGCATAATGTTGGATGTATTATAATTTAAGGTATGGAGAATGATAAAGAGTCTGCAGGATTATCGAAAAATAGGGAAATAAACGTTTGAGTTTCAAATAGTGAATGTGAATATATTTAGTGGGTTTAAATGATTAGCCTAACTTTCCTACTAACCTAAAAGTTGACCTTGCCAAATTCTTGCCAATCCATTATTCTACTAACTATGACTGCGTTTTAGGCATATTGTCCGTAATGTGTGTAACCGGTGTGAAATGGCTAGCCAGTTAGCGGGGTGCGCACTAATAGCGTTTCAATCGGTGACGTCACTTGCTCTGAGACCTTGAAGTTGTTATCCTTGCTCTGCAAGGGCTGCGGATTTTGTGGAGCGATGGGTAACGGTGCTCCGAGGGTGACTGTTGTCGATGTGTGCAGAGGGTCCCTGGTTCGAGCCCAGGTAGGGGCGAGGAGAGGGACAGAAGCAACACTGTTACATGTGCAAAACACTGTTACATGTGCAAAAAAGGTGTCTCGGGCAGTATTTAAAGTATCTAAATATAGCGGAGCTACCAATCAATGTATATAGAGAGAGAAGTGCCGAAAGCCTGAGCCTCTGATTGAAACAGTAGATCTTATCAACACATGCTTCAGTATACCCCCCCCCCCCTCTAGGAGCATTTGAGTAGCCAGAAGCAATAGGTGTGTATTGAAAGGATCCCATCCTGGTCACCAGTGTAGCTAATCCGATGTAGAGTGAGAGAAGTGCCTTAGCGGAATGCAATGTTAAGATCATGTGGTCCAGAGATGAGAACGCTACCATCTACGGCAAAAGCCTGGGCTCCTGACGGGGACAACAGAATTCTCACCACTTCATGTTACAATGGTAAAACGTAATCTGTTTGTCACATCGTCAAACTGGTTGTGTACTGAATTTAGTCTTCGAGATGCTCTAAAAGGCATTTTATATCGGTTGTTGGTGCTCTTCAACTCTAAAATGCACTAGACGGTAGACTGTGTAAGACAACACCCCCAAAGAAAAGACAACATGCAAATGCATACTGCATGTGGTCTCAATGTGATCGTGACGGCAGGGCTAGTTCTGCAGAAGGATGGTTCTCCTCACAGGGGTGTGAAACAGCTGAGCCCATGCTTGGTGAATAGCACTTGGTTGATCACTGGGAGCAGGAAACAGGAGAGGGGAGCTGAATAGAATAGATCATCGGAATATATAATGTGTGACAAAAGTGAGTGAAGAATCAATCTAATAAATCATAGCAAAGGAGTGTGCCCACTAGTCACAAAGTGGTTGAATCAATGTTGTTTCAACGTTGTTTCAACTTGTGACTTGGAATCTGTGTAAAATACATTTGATTTGAAAAAAAGTCATCAACTGTTGTTTTGAGGGTGACATTTCAATCACAGGATTATGTCATTATGGCAACCAAATTTCAGCACAGACAAACCTTGTATAAAATATGTTGAATTTGTACCTTTAAAACTACATCAGATCTTTAACATTATATCCACTATCAGACAAAAACAACAGTCTGGGCAGCACCTCCTTCTGGATAATTTATCTATTGCTACCCTTCGGACTCCCAGTCAGGATTAAACCAAGCCCAGCCCTGCTAAGCTATGATGTTTGTCATTGACTATTACCAATGTGCTATCGTGAGAATGATTGTCCACTTAAAAATGAAATAGATTCACTGTTGCTATAGAAGTCATTCCAAAATGGTAGGTTTAACTAATACCTAAAATACCTATCCAGGCATTGTGACCTGGCATGCGTCAGCAACGTCTGAGCAGCAGCTAAAATTGTTGGGTGTGCACGTTTTACACAGACCGGGTCATGCAAAACTATTAGGAGGTGGGCTGGGGAATCGTATCTGTTTTCGTGATGATCGGTCTCTGGCAATGGAGGAGCTGGTTTTGAAATATTGTGTATGTTTATTTATTGTAAACAAATGACAATTTGTTGCCAATGTCAATTTTAGCAAATGTTTTCAACATACTTTTATGTTCGCTAGCTGGACCGGCAAACGCTGCCGAGTACTAAACAGTAAACCAATAGAAAATGGTGTACTATCCAACAGGGGTGTCCTGCTGTCAGAGCGAAGAGGAGCAGCGCTCCCTCACTTTTTTCCAACTTGACAATACACAGAGCTTGTAAAACTATTTCTGGAAAATGAATTCTGATACATTTAGAAATAAATAATATTTAATTACCACAAAAAATCCATGAAAAACGATAGAATAACAAACCAACGAAAATGCTGAAGAACTATAGGCTACGTGTGCATGCACTACATTTGAGGCTTGACCACTTTAGCCAATCAAAATCTAAATTCACTGTGCGTCTGCCTTGATGTTCATAACTCTACGGACCCCTCTTGCGCTGTGGAACCCAGAATCAGGGGCGCCGCCAGGGATTTGGGCCCCATGAAAAGATATAAAATCGGTCTCCACCACCACAGGCCACACCAACCCTGCGCAATTGCTGTAACCACACACCTCCAGAACCCAATCAAAGCTTTAAAAAGCTCTACCTTTGCAGGCTTGCTACTCTCTTGTAGTCCAATATTTCCTGTACGATATTTACTGAGAGTGAGCTGTGAAAATATAACACTATGCAGACATGCATGCAACATTCTGCATACAGTGGAATTCACTATTTGATGCAAGACTGATACCCCCTGTAAGAAATGTGCGAAAGGCCATCTTTTACAGTCTAAATGTCATTTTAATGGGAAATTCTCTTAACATGAATAACTTATAAAAGGCCTGATGGTGGCGCTAGAGGAAAGGTCAAGTGGCCACCAAATCAATACGTTTCTTCCACTTGGGGTCTTGATTGTGCACAACAAATACAAAGGTTCTCAGGATGTTTACTCTTTGCCAAAAACAACACAAGAAAAATAAACCGTTAGTTTTATTAGTACATTGTAAATAAAATATTATATTAATGACGGTAGGCTAATAATTTAATATCGAAAAAAATGTACCTAATGTTCTAATAATTTTTGGGTGCCCCTGTCAGTCACAGACCCGTAGAATCGTCCTTACAGCGCCCCTGCCCAGAACAATATGTGACCACTTAGTTACAGCGACACCCTTCTACCGTGTACACCCAAACCAGAGGGTCCACCACATTTAAATTATAGTTTATTGAGAAGCATGAATTACACAACACCAAAAGCTTGATTTTTATGACTGTTTCAAAATTAATTTCCTGCATTTCGACGTAGTGTGGCGTACAGCATGTTAGCCACCAGGGGGAGACTCGTCGAGGCCTGGTGACAGACGGAGTCTACATCATGCGGCGATGGCTCCCTCTGCTGGCCGTGCCAGGTCTCGGCGGGCTCTCCGGTTATGACTAATTGAGGCCGATTGCGGTTGTTTGCTCACCAATTGGACGACTCTCATAAAGCTACCAGAAGGGCAGCACACGGGAGTGGGGGAAGAGAGGTTACTCCCGTATAGACGTGCGCAGTACCTGTGATAACGGAGGAGCTCGGTTTTCTTCCCCACAGGATATAGCAGGACCCCGGAGCCCAGAAGACGGTATCCCGGAGGAGGTCTCTTTTTTTCTCTTTGTTTATTTAAATAACCAACAAACACCATTGAAACCGAGCTAATACAACTCTGTCCGTGTCTGATCTGTGTAAATTCTTGACCAAACCCTCTGGTCTGTCACAGTAGTAATGATTTATGTTCACTACTTGGTCAATTGATTTGATAGCATGTTTAATCCACGCAAATGCATTATATGAATAGTTCACCTCTGTTTTCTTTTAATCTGTAATAGGGAATATTGTAACCATATGGTCAAGCAAATCAAAGTTGATTTATGTAAGCTACACAATACAATGGTACAAATGCCTACTCCCAATAAAGCTCTCCTCGCAAACATTGCAATGATATTAAGCAATATGTATTTACATTAGGCTATAGCCCTCAAACTGAACTCTGGGCCTCAAAGCCAGTTACACTGCGTTTTTTCATTATTCCCTTTTAATCAGGGACTGATTTAGACCTGGGACATCAGGTGGGTGCAATTCATTAACAGGTAGAACAGAACCACATCATGACTAGCATGCCATTCTGGGACAGGGGAGCTTTAGCTATCATTATTCCAAGTAATCATTTAAGACTACACAAATCTACAGGACAAGTGTTGTAAAGTTAATACAGGCATCAAGCCAGGACTCACTGATTTCATTCATGCTGACAAATAATAAATTCCACATTATCCCTGCCAATAGGCCTAATTGGAGTTAGCTAAAGATTGTTATGCCAGATAATGTGATTTAACCCAAAAAAATTGGTATCCATTACTAGGAGTTACAAGATAGATACTGTTTGGTGTAGCACAGAGAATTGTGGGTGTCCACCCCAAAGTGCCGCATGTCATGATGACAGACACCTCTCTTGAAATAGACAAAATGGCAGCGTACCCATTATTGGATTGGATTACTTCATAGAACAAAACAAGTTTTTCTTTTAATAACAGTGTTTTCTACATTCAAAATGGACCCCCTGCAACTCTATACAGACTTTTTATGAGACTCCTGTTTCCACGAATCGAGGACAAAGACCGTATCGCCAAGCTAAGGTTTGTCCAAAAATTCTCTGTGCCACACCAAACAGTGCCTTTCCTGTAACTCCCAGTAATGGATACCAAAAATCTTTGGTTAAATTACATTATCTGGTGTAACAATCTGTACCTAAGTTGGAGTAGGATGCAAAGTACCCTGACTCTGTCCTTATCCTAGTAGCCTAGTAGTTGTAACATGTCAGGATGTTCATTTCTAGCATAAACTACCCACAGGGCACACTTCAATGTGGATAATTGGCTAATATTTGGTTGAGACGTTGATCAATGAGATTGCAACCTATATTCACCCACTCGGAAAAAAACAGACAAAAGTTAGTTGAATTTCCAATATGTTAACACAATGCTTTCAACCTAAAAGCACGACCAAATTCCAATGGAAAAACAATGTCTGATTTGTGGTTTAGTTGTCACCCAAATGTCTATCACTGTGCTTTCAACCATTTAAAAGCACAGCAAAGTTCAAATGGGAATACAATGTCAGATATTTTGTTTATGTGTACAACAGATGAATGTGTCATCCCTGTGTTTCAACTCACAGCAGAACCAAATGACTCGGATTACAGTAATCACTTGCAACATGTACTTTTAATGCCATTCTAGATTCTGCGCAGATTATTACAGCAATTGTAAAGATCTCCATAGACCTTCGACAACCTGTGCATGCTATCTTGAACATGCACGCTTTATATGATTACATATTAATAAGACATTTATAGTTACAGTAACCTCAATGTGTCCATGGACGGGTTACTCATTTTAAGGTTGAATGTTACATTAGTTTGAAAGATAACCTTTACTGTATTACAAAAGTGATATTGAATTGTGTTTGGTTGGCAACACAATCAAATATCAACATTTGAAGGAGATTTATCTTCTTTTTGGATAGCTCCACCTGTGCCGCTGACTTATTCTGGCTGCACTGTTTGATGTGACTGTAAGTTAGCCGTAGTTGGCTAGCTAGCAAGCAAAGGGTAAGAATGTTGCCAGCCAGTATGGCAATGGAACTTTTAGGATGAACGACTGGGTTGCGTCCATAGATACAGAACAAAAAAGACTGAACGACTGGGTTGCGTCTTTGACAACTGAACCGATAGAACGAATGACCAGCCGGCTTGGGTAGCAACCCTAGATTTGTGTCGGGACTATATCTTTTGGAAGGATGAAATATAAGGCACCTCGGGGGTTTGTGATATTTAAGTGACAATGCCCAAGAAGCCTGTGTTTGGAGGATATATTGGCACGGTTTGCGGGCCCTCGACAAATATATCCTCAAACACAGGCTTCTCAGGCATTATCACTTAAATATCACAAACCCCAGAGGTGCCTAATTGCTATTATAAACTGGTTACCAACGTAATTAGAGAGGTCAAAATAAATGTTTTGTCATACCTGTGGTATACGGTCTGATGTACCAACGCTGTCAGCCAATCAGCATTCAGGGCTCGAACCACCCAGTTTATAACACTAAATATCATTGCATTTGAAATGATCAAGAGCTTGAAACTCTTGGCCTATTGTATTGTCTATTTTTAGTTGACATCTGGGTTTAATTGTAACAATAGTTGTTGATGACTTTGCAAATGCGGTGTAGGCCTAAATAGCATCATTGATGAGGGATAAAGTATGGTCACATTTCAAACCTCTTTTTCTTAAATTTTCGCCTAAAATGACATACCCAAATATAACTGCCGTAGCTCATGATCTGTAGCAAGGAAATGCATATGCTTGATACCATTTGAAAGGAACAACTTTGAAGTTTGTGGAAATTTGAAATTAATGTAGGAGAATGTAACATATTAGATCTGGTCAAATATAATACAAACATAAAAACATGTGTTTTCAAAAAAGAAATGTCATCATCTTTGAAATGCAAGAGAAAGGCCATACTATAATATTGCAGTTTAGGCGCAGTTTAGATTTTGGCCAGCATTTTGGCCAGCACTGTGTGCAAAGTTTCAGATTGATCCACTGAAGCATTGCAATACTGGACAATATTTTGTATCAAGTCTGCCCAAATGTGCCGAATTGGTCAAATTATACATTTTCAAGTACATAACTGTAGAGAACATACAAAAATGCTATGATAATAAAACATTTTACTTTACACACTCCCAGGAATGTCATACATGATGGATCATTAGCTTATACACTAACTTTCTCACATCTAGATGGCCGGGCAGGGTGGGTGTGGAGCCAGAGATAGCAGGGGTTCAAACTGTAGAACCCAGTTCCTACATTTGAATGCACGTTAGCTCAACCTTCCCGGTATAGGGACACTGATCCCGTAGAGGCTAACCACATAATATGTTATAGCATATTAGCATATCTGTTGCCAGACACAGTCGATAACGAGGCACGCAACCATTGGTTGATGCATGCAACACCTGATCAGGGAACCCAACCTTTACTTCTCTATTGTCTCAGCTGGGATGAACTCAAGGACCTTTTGTATAGTTCACTTAGTCCTGTGGGTAGGGTTGATATTCCAGCCAGGCCAAACCCTAGTGTAAATTCAATGATGGTATGGCTCTCGTATGACCCAGAGTAAACTTTACAAGCCACGCTTTTTGAATTGTCCTCAATGTAGCACCTCGTCAGAACAGTAAAGACCACAGCTCAACAAGTCACAACTCAACCTAACCTTATGACTGTGTTTTGGAAATTAGTGTGTTATGTGATCCTCTGCATCAACTTGTCTCTCAACGGAGTAGATTTACATATAATTGAAGCAGAATCTTTACACGTGTGTTCAAACGTTAAAGATCGCCAGATTACTTTAGGAGTGTGAGGTATTTACTTTCCTCTGATATCAATTTTCCAGTAGCAGAATTCATTGGTAAACACACTGTAAAAAAACTGACTTGACTTGTCGACTTTCTTTATGAAATTGAACATAATGGGTGAATCTAAAAGTATTCAGATGCTGCTAACTGTAATACTACACTATTTCATTGCCCTAAACAATAATGGGACTTGTAAGAGAGAGAGAGACTGACAGACAGACCAGGTTTTGTTCCCACGCTCACAGAGTAAGTTTTATGTCCTGCCGGTGACATTAATTGGCCGCTAGACCAGCCTCATGCAGGCATAACTTCTCTCAATGTTATTTTTAACTTTCCAAACAGGTCTTTCTGCTTACCTCATTTGGCCACGTATTAGATTTGGTTAATTAAGAAATGCTAGCAGCCACGACTGAATTCAAACATGAGTTGGTTTCGGGGTGTGGTTTGATGTGGGTGTCTCTTGTGCGTGTGTTCGCAGAGTTAAACAAATTATTTAGCCAATTAGCTTCAACTGGCTTCAACTGCCTGGTGTGCGGTTCGAGGTTTTTAAGTCTTGAAATTTGGAGCTATTGGAATTTTCACATATTCTCCCATGTACATTGTGTAATTTACCGATGGTCCCTAGCTAGTCCCATAGGGATATCCAAAGTTTACCCAAATGTATAATGGGCATTACTATTGGGTTGCGCGCAGCTGCATTCCAAATGGATGATTACTTGTGTGCTGCCAGCTGAGGGCATGTGGGCAGGATTGAAACAAACCCAACCTTAATTTCCATCGGGATGCAGTCACAACCACAAATCTCACAAAACTCAATTTTGGATGAGACTGACTTTATTACCAAAATGATCCTGTTTACACTTTGTAGTCAATTTTGACAGTAGGATTAATATTTCTGACTCGTGTCGATGTACTAATGAGAATTAGTTTAAGGGCAGTTGCTCTTTAAAGGTCATCTTTTGACGGTGACACAAAATGATCGTTAAGAGATTAATGCTATTGTACATCATTGTCACCAACATAGTATTGCTGTAGTGTCACTAAAGGAGAAACAAATGTAATGAGTGGCTTTCTTGCTGTAAACAGCACACCTATTGGCACTCAATGGTCTTGCAGTTAGCTACTGTTGTTTCTGTCTTGTGACCCCCCTCACTTCTACTCACTCTTTGGTTGGGGCCCTTGACCTATTAGGAACTGTCCTCAACCCATCAATTGGTCCCAAGTCCTGACGCACCATTTGGGAAAAACTGGTGTAGAGACAGAATATCATCCACGGAGCCAGTGGCTTTTATCGTCATTGTCACTTTTCATATCTTCACATATAAATAATGTCAAGCTGGCCTGATAACATTTTCCCACGGAATAAACAAGTCATTAATCTTTCTGTGGCAGTGTAAATTACTCTCATTATGGAAGAAAAGCAGAAAGGGATCTTTTGAACTTAAAGATTATGTGCTGTTGATAGTCAGAATTGTTTTTGTCAGACATTACAGGCACTGGGTTAGCACACACACAACCCGGGTGCCCACGAGTTTTGGGGGCCCTCCAACTCCCCTCAAAATCTAAAAAAAGATTTAAAATTGGGACAATCCTTGTCCAGCAAGGAAACACTTTTTTTTTAAATAGTTTAAAGAAATACATTTTGTTGCATTATCTATGTTTCAAATGTACATTTAAAAGGGAAAAGATTTGTTTTGGGAATTTTCAAAATACTTTCAATATTATTCATTTTCATTTCGGCTCTTTGCCTGGAAATGCCCTCCAAAAAAAGTGTTTGAAATTGGCAAAAATTTATATTAACTGAAATTATGGTTTGTACCCTGAACAAAAATATAAACACAACATGCAACAATTTCAAAGATTTTACGGAGTTACAGTTTTTATACTGTTAGGAAATCAGTCAATTTAAATAAATTCATTAGGCCATAATATATGGATTTCACAGAATTACAGATATGCATCTGTTGGTCACAGATACCTTAAAAAAAATATATATATATTTCTCTCAACTTAGATTCCTAAAAGATGTGTCCAGAGATTTTGTTTACTCCGTCAGATTTGTCTAAAATCCTAAATTAATCAGGAATGAGCAGGGTCAGCTATACCATAAGGACCCCTTATTCATGTCCTCATTACATGTAGTGCAACAACAACACTCATGGTCTGTAAAGTTCTCTCCTTTTGATAGATTTAAACAAACAACATTGGAATCACCATGGGCACAACCATAAACTGTCAACTCCATCTTCAGTATAGATTAAAATGCAATATGAATTTTGGTTCAAATATGTTACATTTAATTAGGTTTTAGAGTCGTAAAGCAACTGAAGAAAAACCACAATTTTACTGTGTATACCACTTGAATGAATAAGAAAAAAGCAATTTTTCTCTCCGTAAAACATAAACTCCGTCAGATTTTTGTCTAACGTCAACTCTGAAAGAATGGTTGTTTTATTGGGGATTTTAAAATTAATAATTTTCCATATTTTACAAAGGTTTGTAAAAAATAAAAATGTTGCCAACTCCATCAGTGGCTTGTCAACTCCTTCACTGACGGCTAACCCTCTTGCTTTTGTCAATATTCAGATTTTTTGTTGTTGTAGTCAATGCTCTGCAACTTATGCTTAAACAATTGAAGTATTTGCTGTGCTAGATTTAAGGGATAATGTTTGCTTTATAAATGTTATTTTATGTTCTAAATCTAGAAAAACATGCCAAAATGCAAACAAAATTGGCCCTGGAGCATTTAATAGTGCTATAAAACTTAACAAAAATAAATGTGGAGATTTGTTTTACATATTTGAATAATCTAAAATAGTCAAGGCCTTTATACAGTTGTTGGACCATTGTAAAAATGAAATGACTTTTGTGGTGTCTGATGGGAGTTGACATAAATCCAGTTAGTTGCAATTTATCAAACAAAAAATTATTGGTTGTTCATTTACATGGCGTGATAGTTAATACTTTGGTCTATCAAAATATGTAATTCATTATTATATCTATATTATTAAGAGAAATATTTTAGATTGTCCCTTCTTTCAAGAATCCCCGAGCTCTAAAACAGCAAAATTGTCTCAGCCTTATTGCAGAAAAGTGACGACGCTGGGCCAATTGTGTGCCGCCTCTGGAACTCCCAATCACGGCCGGTTGTGATACAGCCTGGGATCGAACCAGGGTCTGTAGTGACGCCTCAAGCACTGAGATGCAGTAAAACCTTTCAACAATAAAGCTTTGAGCAGTGTGTCTACGTTTGTGGCAGGAATATTTTTGGGGTGACTTTGGGTCAGTGTCCTAATAAAGAAAAAAGAGCATCATGTTTTATTAAATTTACCACTTCAAATGTGACTTTGTGACTTTTGATGTTGCATTATTTATATTTCACTTAACAAACAGATGTCAATTCAATGTCTTCCTCATTGGTTCAACGTAATTTCTACATTTTTTTATTATATTTCTATATTTTTTGTACATACTTTTTCTCCTCAATGTTGATCTTGTCTCATTGCTGCATGATTCGACCTTCGGGAGGTGAAGGTCAAGTCATGCGTCCGCCGAAATATGACCAGCCAAACCACGCTTCTCAACACCCGCCCGCTTAACCTGGAAGCCATCCGCCCCAATGTGTCGGAGGAAACACTGTTCACCTGATGACCGAGGTCAGCCTGCAGGTACCCGGCCCGCCACAAGGAGTTGCTAGAGCACGATGAGTAAAGTAAAGCCCCCCAGGCCAAACCCTCCCCTAACCCGGGAAGACGCTGTGTGCCCCGCCCTATGGGACTCCCGATTACAGCCGGTTGTGATACAGCCCGGGATTGAACCCGGGCGCCTCTAACACTGCGATGCAGTGCCTTAGACCACTGTGCCACACGGGAGGCCCGCGATTCAACGTAATTTCATTGAAGTGTGTGCCCAATGGGTATTTTTCACTGTAGGCAACTTAATCCAATTTATTGGTCCACTTCCCAAAAGAAAACTGGTTTTATAACGGATTTTGTCTCCGTATTGACCTTTTTGACTGCGTTCCTGCCTCCAGAACCATCCAATTTACATTTGAAAGACAGAAGAAAACATAATTACACCCTAGACATGCCCACAAATGTTTTTTGTAGATCTGTAGGCCTATAGTGGACGGGGTTTCATCACGCCTACAATTGCTTTCAATAGAAAGAAATATGTAATCTCTTTGCAGTTTGCACAGTTAAAAAAGCCCTTTATATCGTCACATCAGATCCCAAGTTGGAGTGCTGTTGACAGCAGTCATGGCTGCATCTGCGCAGGAGATGGAAACCTGGCAGGTGTACCTTGCCAGTGGCGCTAACCGGCTCTCCCACGGCCACAGAAGGGGACGCTGGAACAGCTTTTGCAGTGGTGCAGGAGGGTATGGAACCCGCATCTCAATGGAATATGCATCAAGTGTCCCCGTGAACTCCCTGTTCAGGGAGAAGGAGAACATGCAAGATTTAAGCGATCACTTTTTCTACCTGGAAAAGGTAAATCAGATACCTTTTCACCCAAAAAAATTCTCAAACGCTCAGCTGAAATAATTTCCTCTAACAAATGTAGGGTTTTCTTTTTTGCGATGTTAGGAGAAAGTTAGGTGTATAATCGTCAAGAAATTAACTGAAATCGACGGACAATATTCTGGTCAGATGCGACGGCCACCCACTGCTTTTAAGTAAACTCGGCCATCAGTTGCTCTGGTGTGATTCCTCTCCTAGCTAAAACAGTGAGAAGCCTACCTAGGATGTGTGTTGTATAAATGTGTGAGGCTCTATGTTGATTTGTGGGTGTCTGTGTGGCTCAGGTGCACACACTAGAGGCAGCCAACACACAGCTTGAGCTACAGATCAAGGAACATTTGGAGAGAAGCTCCCTTGGTGACTGTAAAGACATGGGTTGACATTTGGGGATGGTTGATAGCCTTCAGAACCAGGTAGGCCTACATGGGGAACACCTTCTCCAGTTCACCTTCTCCTCATTTTCATTCTCCTAAGCATAATCTTGTGACCAGGCTCATTCTCCAGTTCCTTTGTGACCTCTGATTTAGAAAAGACTTGACAGATATAGACACTGAAGTGGAATTCTATCCCATCCTTTCAGCAAACAGTAGTGGGAAGGAGGGAAAGCAACTAAGTGAAGGAAGGAACCCAATGGGCACAAACGTCAATTCAACATCTATTCCACATTGGTTCAATGTAATTTCATTGAAATGACGCTGAAACAACGTTGATTCAACCAGTGTGTGCCCAGTGGGAAGGAAGGTGTAACAGTTGTGGGATAAAGCCAACATCTCATGGGGTAAAACATAAAAAAAGACAAAGGACTTGGCACAGGACTTGGCACAGTCCTTTTATGTCAGGTTTTGACTTGAGTGCATGTGCTCTAAAATGTCAGATTACTAATTTCATTGGAACAGTTTAACTGCATCACTGACTTGCAATGACAAAGACTGATAGTAAACATGTTAATGAAAGGTATTGTCTTCTGCCTATCTGTGTTTCTCCCATAGATTTCTGACCCATGCCCAACTCAGGCTGCAGGTCATCAATGCTCAACTGGAAGTCTGACTATAAATACAAGTTAGTTTGTTTATAATATATGTGTGTGGATCCACTGTGTCCTGAACGTCCACCATGAAGGATTGCGCAAACAAGGGCATGAATTTTGGTTACAAGTCAATTGCATTATTTTTCTTGCTCATGTAATCTTTGAAAGGTCACACATGTATGGACAAGAATGCAATTCACACAGACACACACACACAAATACACACACACACTAAAGTTAATCTGCTGTCTGGTGTAGGTGTGAACAGGAGGAGAGGCTTCTCCTGGCAGCGGAGGCAGAGCTGAGTCACCTGCAGAGTGTTCAGCATGAGTTAATCTATAGGGAAGGAGATCTGCACATCCAACTGGATGGAAACCTACAGAGGAAATGGACCTCCTCAAGAGCAACCAAGAGGAGGTGGGGCCCTTATTCTGTTTCAATGACATTTTATATATTGTATGGTTCCATAGGTCTAGTACCATTACAGCACATACTGTTTGCATTGCTTTTCTATTGTCAATGTTGTTTGAGAGCTTTTGGAAACAACAATGACGTCCACGTTTGTAGTTCCTGTGTCTGTGTAGGAAGTGCAGAGAGTGATGGCCCAGATGTCTGGGTTGGTTAACGTGGAGATGGACTGTGCTCACTCAGTGGACCTGAATGATAAACTGAGTCGCCTAAGGGAGCAGTGTGGAGCGATGGTCCTGAAGTACAAAACAGATGCTGAGAGCTGGTTTCAGAGCAAGGTGGGCCACTGTCAACACAAACACTGAGTCCTGAAGATGTTAGAGATACAAAATATATGATCATATATTCTCCATGTTTGTTTTGACCCCTCAGGTAGACAGCATGAAGACCCAAGTGACCATCTGTTCCAATGGGTCCGAGGTCAGGTAAACAGAGATAGATGACCTAAAGAGAATTGTCCAGAACCTAACTCTGAAGTTGCAGCTACTGGAGACCCAGGTAATAAACCACATATGACTATTTGTTTTTTACACAATGAAGTTTGCAGTCTTTGTTGCACTGACACTCTGGAGACAGAATCAGAGCTTTACAAGTTTAAAAGGGCTGCTCTTTCACTTTACTCACTCGCTTACAGAATCTATCAATGGAGAGGGACGAGATGGAAGTGAACGAGCAATACAGTGTTCACCTCAATCGGCTTCCGCAGCACTTAGACAGCCTGGAGGAGGAGATGCTGTAGCAATGTACAGCCACAGAGCAGCAGGCTGTCGAGTACCTGATGCTACTGGACATCAAGACCAGGCTGGAGCGGGTGATTGCTGAGTACAGGAGGCTGCTGGATGGAGGGGGAGCCAGGTAAGGCCAAGAAAAGGGTTGTCACCAGTGATTACCCAAGAAAAGGGAGAAACAGGTGATTTGACAGAAGTTAAATTCATGTCCGAGGTCTGACATACCTTTGTCTTCAGCAGGAAGTCAAGCTCCAACGCCATGGCTAGTGTCACATCTTCATGCCAATTCAGAGTTCCTCCATTAGCGTACCAAGAGCAGTGTACCAAGTATTAGTGAAACCTCAAGAAAGACCTCAAGCAGTTTAGAAAATGGAGGACAAGTGGTAGGTGCAGCCATTGGGGAGCAGGTTACCCGTGTGCAGAAAGTGTTTCTGTACAACGCCTTTGATAAAAGAGAAGAGTACAGTGTACACAAACTACTAATCAGGTTAGCACTGTAAAAGAAGTCCAAAGCAAGAGTTTAGAAAGTGGGCATCGAGTTGGATATTCAGAGAGTTGCGCTAACACCAGCTCTGCACAACATGGAGCTAGCGCTAACACCAGCTCTGCACAACATGGCGCTAGCGCTAACACCAGCTCTGCACAACATGGCGCTAGCCGCTAACACAGCTCTGCACAACATGGGCTAGCGCTAACACCAGCTCTGCACAACATGGCGCTAGCGCTAACACCAGCTCTGCACAACATGGAGCTAGCGCTAACACCAGCTCTGCACAACATGGAGCTAGCGCTAACACCAGCTCTGCACAACATGGAGCTCACGTTGTGAGCAGCGTTGAGAATAAAACCACCACTGTCAGTAGAGTCAATGACAGACCACTTGATAATATCAGTGTGATTATCTCAACAGCTCAGATTAGCGAAGATGCATCTCAGATTGAAGACACAGAAGTTGTTCAGATCACTAGTAGGGATGTTGATGTTACCAATGTTAACTGTGGAGGACAGACTGCTAGCAAGGTGAATGAAGAAGAGATAAGCATTGCCAATGACACAGTACAAGTTAGCAGTGAGGAGGCCGTAGTGGTGGTTGGTGTCAGTGATGTAAAAAGCACAGGTCAGATAAAATGTAGGGAAACTGAGATCCAGGAGAGAAGTGTAGAAAGTGAGACTAATATTGACAGTGAAAATCAGATTGTTAGTACTGTGCATGATGCTCAGATTATCTCAGCAGAGGAAGAACTCAGAAGTGAGGAGACTCAGATTAACAGGTTGGAGGTTACGAGTCCGATGAATAGCTGCCAAATTGAAACTCAGATTAGTAGTCCTGAAGGTGGAGTTCTGATTGTCTTGGAAAGTGTTGTTCAGATAACCCGTGTAGGAAATGGCAGTCAGATCAGCTGTGTTGAAACTGGAGCACAGTTCTGCTCCTTGGAGATAAACATCACAGGAAATGAAATTCAGCCAAGCAGTCAGCCAACAGAAGTAATTATCACCCAATCAGAAGACAGATTTGAGATGAGAAATGTTGAATATGGAGAGCGTGTTATCGTAGAGGAAACTATCATTTGAGGAGACAAACAGTATATCCATAAAAAGTGAAGCTGTGGAAAGCAGCAGGGTTGAAAGCGTAGAACCGGTTGATGAGCTGGAAGTCGCAGCTGTAGTTGGTGAGGCAGAAGATGCAGGTCAAACAAACTGTGAGGAGAGTAGAGGTCAAATGAGCATTGCTCAGGGTGGTGACCTGACTAGCACAATCCTAACAATAAGTGTGATTGAGATGAAGAGTGCTGATGAGGCTGGTGACCTGACTAGAAGTGTGGTTGAGATCAACAGTGCTGAGGGTGGGGATCTAACTAAAATGGCAGCAAGTGTGGTTGAGATGATCAGCACAGAAATATCAATGGCATTCAGCCCTGTGGAATGTGAGGTTCCGATTGTCCACAGGGAGTACAGAGCTCAAACACCGTTGATGGAGAGTGAAGGTAGGATTAGCAGGGATGTTCAAATGATTGACCCCGTCTCTACAGGTGACATAAGCACTGTGGAAACTGTAGTAGTCTCGTTCCCATCTGTGTGTCAGACCAGCGGGACAGGAAGTGGGCATATGATGAATAATGTGATAAGTGGACATATGATAACTAGTACAGGAAGTGGACACGTGATAACTAGTGCAGGAAGTGGACATACGATAACTAGTGCAGGAAGTGGACGCATGATAACTAGTGCAGGAAGTGGACCAAGTAGCGCAGGAAGTGGAGAATGGATGGTTTATGGTGGAAGTACAGGAAGACTCAGTGGTCCAGGTAGCGGAGGCAGACTCAGTGGTCCAGGTAGCGGAGGCAGACTCAGTGTTCCAGGTAGCGGAGGCAGACTCAGTGTTCCAGGTAGCGGAGGCAGACTCAGTGTTCCAGGCTAGCGGAGGCAGACTCAGTGGTCCAGGTAGCGGAGGCAGACTCAGTGGTCCAGGTAGCGGAGGCAGACTCAGTGGTCCAGGTAGCGGAGGCAGACTCAGTGGTCTGGAATCAGCCGTGCTGGAAGTGGACACTTCATCAGTAGTGCTGGAAATGGAGGTCAACTAAGTAGCAGAAGCACAGGAAGTGGCGGTAGACTAAGTAGTGCGGGTAGTGGACATATGATCAGCAGTGCAGGAAGTAGAGGTAAACTGAGTAGCAGTAGCACAGGAAGTGGAGGTAGTGGACATATGATCAGTAGTGCAGGTACTAGTGGACAGAAAATTAGTAGTACAGAGGGTGGTGTCAGGATCAGCAGTGGGGGTCCAGCCAGCAGCCCCAGCAGAGTGACCATCAGGAACACAGGAGGCAGTGGAGGCAGAGAGCAGATCAGCGTCTGTAAAATGGCCCCCCGCTCCATATCAGCTGCCGTGAAAGAAAAATAGAAAGCCCAGGAGGTCCGTCGGGAATCCTACACAAAACAGGTGTCAGATGAGAACCGCATTCCATCAAACGAGCATTACTACCTTTAAATGACCAGTATCATAATGCACCTTCATGCTAGAAAACATGTTTTCACTGGATCTCTGTCTGCAATAATCCCTGTTACTGTGCCTTTCATCATTGCTGTGAGTAAGTAATGCACAGAGGTTTCTGTTTGAACAGTAATCTATAAAGTTCTGAAATATACTCTGACATAGTTATAGGGACGCAGGGGTGATGGAATTTGTTCTACGCCAAACAAATGTATCTTATTGGATTCAGTTTCCTTGTAAGGCGCTTACACTTACATTTATCCAGAAGATGGCAGTATATGCATTTAGGTGATCAGTTGTGGAGCGAGTCAGCTGGTCATCTCATTTGACACATTTACGCAAGTTAGTATAACTTTTAGATTTTATTTTAGTAGTTTGAAATCATTGTATCAAAGCTTAAATAAAGCTTCTGATTACTTATTACCTGATATTGTTTTTAATTATGAAAACTTTTTGCTGTAATTACTTCACACTTATGAATACACTTGTTCTGAAATATTATTCTCATCTTATTTCGTTTTATTGTACTACATTTCAAATGTGTATTAAAAAGTGTGCTTATAATAAAGTGTTACTTTCTTCAAACATGAAACAAACTGGCTTTGGGTGTGTTCGTAAATTCACTCTGGCTATCTACTCCGATTTCAGAGCAATCTCATCTGAGTGTAAACCTCAGCAAAAAAAAACGTAATTTCCAGCAGCACAGTTACAGTCACCAACACTACAGATAACATGAAAACAGCCTACCTAGCTCTGCTACGTTGAGTAAAATGGTCAGAGTGAAGTGTTCTCGCATTTGTGTCTGGAAGTAGCTAGCAAGTTAGCCAACTTTAGCCCGTTAGCTTGAGTGCTTGACTGCAGCTGTGAGGTCAGAACGCTCTGATCAACTCTACTCTGCCAGTGTCCAGTGTGCGCTCTGAACTGACAACACTCAGGAGCAGCAATTTAGAAACGCCCAGAGCGCACTCTGGCACTCCAGAGTGAATTTACAAACGCACCCTTAGTTGGTGCATTCGTAAATGCTATTTAATTCCGGTGACAGTCTAAACAGCTGACAGAAAAAAAACATGTTTAGTGAGGTAGTAAGGTACTGTCTACGCTACAGAGCTCAGTGAACAGTGTTGGGGAAGCTACTCTGAAAATATACGCTGAACAAAAATATAAACGCGACATGCAACAATTTCAAAGATTTGACTGAGTTACTGTTCATATAAGAACATCAGGTAATGTAAATAAATAAATTAGGCCCCAATTATGGATTTCACATGACTGGGAATACAGATATGCGTCTGTTGGCCACAGATACCTTAACAAATAAGGTAGGGGTGTGGATCAGAAAACCAGTCAGTATGTGGTGTGACCACCATTTGCCTCATGCAGCAGGACATGTCTCCTTTGCAAAGAGTTGATCAGGCTGTTGATTGTGGCCTGTGGAATGTTGTCCCACTAGCCACTCCTCTTCAATGGCTGTGCGAAGTTACTGGATATTGCTGAGAACTGGAACACGCTGTCATACATGGGTGACATGTCTGGTGAGTATGCAGGCCATGGAAGAACTGGGACATTTTCAGCTTCCAGGAATTGTGTCCAGGTCCTTGCGACATGCGGCCGTGCATTATCATGCTGAAACATGAGGTGATGGTGGAGGATGAATGGCACGACAATGGGCCTCAGGAACTCTTCACGGTGTCTCTGCGCATTCAAATTGCCATCAATAAAATGCAATTGTTTTCGTTGTCCGTAGTTTATGCCTGCCCATACGATAATGCAGGGTTTCCCAAACTCGGTCCTCAGAACTCCAAGGGGTGCACGTTCATCTCCCCCCCTTGCAATACACAGCTGATTCAAATAATGAACTAATCATCAAGCTTTGATAATTTGAATCAGCTGTGTAGCAAAAACCAAAACTTGCACCCCTTGGAATCACGAGGACCGAGGTGGGGAAAAGCTGCCATAACCCCACCGCCACCATGCGGAACTCTGTTCACAACGTTTACATCAGCAAATCACTCGCCCACACAATGCCATAGACACTGTCTGCCATCTGCCCAGTAGTTGAAACCGGGATTCATTAATGAGGAGCACACTTCTCCAGTGTGCCAGTGGCATTTGCCCACTGAAGTCGGTTACGACGCCGAACTGCAGTAAGGTCAAGACCCTGGTAAGGATGACAAGCACGTAGATGAGCTTCCCTAAGACAGTTTCTGACAGTTTGTGCAAACCCACAGTTTCATCAGCTGTCCTGGTCTCAGACGATCCCGCAGGTGAAGAAGCCGGATGTGGAGGTCCTGGGTTGGCATGGTTACATGTGGACTGTGGTTGTGAGGCTGGTTGGACGTACTGCCAAATTCTCTAAAACAACGTTGGAGGCGGATTATGATAGAGAAATTAATATTAAATTCTCTGGCAACAGCTCTGGTGGACATTCCTGCAGTCAGCATGCCAATTGCGTGCTCCCTTGAAACTTGAGACATTTGTGTTATCGTATTGTGTGACAAAACTGCACATTTTAAAGCGGCATTTTATTGTCCCCAGCACAAGGTGCACCTGTCTAATGATTATGCTGTTTAATCAGCTTCTTGATATGCCACACATGTCAGGTGGATGGATTATCTTGACAAAGGAGTAATGCTCATTAACAGGGATGTAAACAAATTTGTGCAAAACATTTGAGAGAAATAAGCTCTTTGTGCGTATTGAAAAAGTCTGGGATGTTTTATTTCAGCTAATGAAACATGGGACCAACACTTTACATGTTGCATTTATATATTTGTTCAATGTTTTAAAATATATTTTTTTAATTTGCTTGGGAGGAAGTGTTGGCTGTGCATTTGGCCAATGACAGGCATTCCACGTTTAATCCCACCCACATGTGAAAATCAAAATGTCATCCTTTTTGGGGGTTTATATTAAAAAACGAGATAACAAAAATCAAGCCATTTTTCAGTTTTCCTGTTTTTGTCCAACAATAAAAAATATATAAAAAATGGGGAGTTATCATCCCGATAGCTCCATTTTAATGCGGAAAATGACCTGTAACACTGCTGTAGATTAACTTCTGCCACCTCCACTTCCATAAGAAATGACTTCCCTTATGTAACACTGTCACATGCACACTTCAGAGCTATCCGCACTGCCGCCCTGCGACACACTTCTGTAATTTCTCTCTAACACACTGGAGCTTTTAAGATTATGCTCTCTACACTCATAATTCTATCGCATGCTGATACTTCCACCTACAAGATAATAACTGAATTCTGCATGTGTAGAAAGATCAATTTTTTTGATTAGGTTAGATACAGTCGAAGTCGGAAGTTTACATACACTTAGGTTGGAGTCATTAAAACTCGTTTTTCAACCACTCCACAAATTTCTTGTTAACAAACTATACTTTTGGCAAGTTTGGTTAGATATCTACTTTGTGCATGACACAAGTCATTTTTTCCAACAATTGTTTACAGACAGATTATTTCACTTATAATTCACTGTATCACAAGTTTACATACACTAAGTTGACTGTGCCTTTAAACAGCTTGGAAAATTCCAGAAAATGATGTCATGGCTTTAGAAGCTTCTGATAGGCTAATTGACATCATTTGAGTCATTTGGAGGTGTACCTGTGGATGTATTTCAAGGCCTACCTTCAAACTCAGTGTCTCTTTGCTTGACATCATGGGAAATAAAAAGAAATCAGCCAAGAACTCAGAAAAAAATTGTAGACCTCTACAAGTCTGGTTCGTCCTTGGGAGCATTTCAAACGCCTGAAGGTAACGTTCATCTGTACAAACAATAGTACGCAAGTTATAACACCATGGACCACGAGGCCATCATACTGCTCAGGAAGGAGACTTGTTCTGTCTCCTAGAGATGAATGTACTTTGGTGCGAAAAGTGCAAATCAATCCTAGAACAACAGCAAAGGACCTTGTGAAGATGCTGGAGGAAACAGGTACAAAAGTATTAATATCCACAGTAAAACGAGTCCTATATTGACATAACCTGAAAGGCGCTCAGCAAGGAAGAAGCCACTGCTCCAAAACCGGCATAAAAACCCAGACTACGGTTTGCAACTGCACATGAGGACAAAGATCGTACTTTTTGGAGAAATGTCCTCTGGTCTGATGAAACAAAAATAGAACTGTTTGGCCATCCGTGAGCGCGGGGGTGGCATCATCATGTTGTGGGGGTGCTTTGCTGCAGGATGGACTGGTGCACTTCAACAAATAGATGGCATCATGAGGCGGGAACATTATGTGGATATACTGAAGCAATATCTCAAGACATCAGTCAGGAAGTTAAAGCTTGGTCGCAAATGGGTCTTCCAAATGGACAATGACCCCAAGCATACTTCCAAAGTTGTGGCAAAATGGCTTAAGGACACAAAGTCAAGGTATTGGAGTGGCCATCACAAAGCCCTGACCTCAATCCTATAGAAAATGTGTGGGCAGAACTGAAAAAGTGTGTGCGAGCAAGGAGGCCTACAAACCTGACTCAGTTACACCAGCTCTGTCAGGAGGAATGGGCCAAAATTCACCCAACTCATTGTGGGAAGCTTGTGGAAGGCTACCCAAAATGTTTGACCCACGTTAAACAATTTAAAGCCAATGCTACCAAATACTAATTGAGTGTATGTAAACTTCTGACCCACTGGGAATGTGATGAAGGAAATAAAAGCTGAAATAAATCCTTCTCTCTACTATTATTATGACATTTCACATTCTTAAAATAAAGTGGTGATCATAACTGACCTAGGACAGGGAATTGTTACTAGGATTAAATGTCAGGAATTGTGGAAAACTGAGGTTAAATGTATTTGGCTAAGGTGTATGAAAACTTCCGACTTCAACTGTACATACAATTTCAGGCAATTAAAACCAAAGTTATGTAAAGAAGTAGGATGCTGCAGAGAATGAGCAATGACTTGAGTTTCTTGTTCATTCATCAAAGGGCTGGGCTGACAAGAAGAAATGCCAAAATGGGAGTAGGTGAATGGGAGGGTTTGTAAGCATCTGGAGGTGGCTCATCAAAATGTCCATGACTTGGTATAGAGTTGACTTTTGCTATGTAAAGGGCAGCCACCATCACCACATGTTTCCGCATTTTTACACACATGAAACTGTTGACCGTGAAAAACCCAGCAGCGTTGCAGTTCTTAACACAGTGTGCCTGGCACATACTACCATACCCCGTTCAAAGACACAAATCTTTTGTCTTGCCCATTTCCCCCTCTGAATGGCACACATACACAATCCATGTCTCAATTGTCTCAAGGCTTAACCTGTCTCCTCCCCTTCATCTACACTGATTGAAGTGTATTTAACAAGTGACATCCAATAAGGGATCATAGCTTTCACCTGGATTCACCTGGTCAGTCTATGTGATGGAAAGAGCAGGTGTTCCTAATGTTTTGGACACTCAGTGTAGTCTCTGTGACTGAAAAGTGAAGTGTCCTAGAAGTTGGCATAATTAGTTCCAACAGAGTAATAGGCTTGTGAGAGTATAGAAGGGAAATGTAGAGAACAACTAAATACCTCATGCATCCTGTCTTTACAAAGAAAACATATTGATACAACAGTAGCTAAGATGGGGAGAAGACTGTCCATAATAAAGCGCTGCTCTGCCTTCTTAACAACACTATCATCAAGGCAGGTCCTACAGACCCTAGTTTTGTCACACCTAGACTACGGTTCAGTATTGTGGTCAGGTGCCACAAAAGGGACTTATTGTTGTATGGTGGTATTATACATTTTGTATTGTAGATACAGTATATAGTGGTGTAGTAATATTATATGATGTACTGTTTTATCTTTTGTTTTATATGTAATGTAAGTGCTTTAATGTGTTTGTACCCCAGGAAGAGTGCTAATGGGGATCCCTAATAAATACAAATACAAATATTATAATATTGCATTCAATAGTGCAGTCAAGTAGCAAGGCCCTTAAACTGGCACAGCCGATACCATTGTGCCTGCTGGGATGGTATGAATTAATGGGGTTGAATCAGAAATAGGCATGTGGTGGCTTTACAAATAGGAATCAAATTCTACTTGAAAATAGGGTGTATCACAGTTTTCATTGGTGGCCTGAGTCAGGGGCAAAAGCTAGTTCTCTCGTTCTTTCTCTATGTAACCATGAAGCCCCACTGATCCCTCACGACTGGACTACCGACGTAATCCGCCCGAGGGGGCTCCTCCGTCGCGACGTCCCCTGAATGCCCATCTGCTAGCCTGCTAGCCGCGGCCCGCTAGCTGTCTAGAGCATACCGGACTGTTAGCTAAAGAGGTCCATCAGCCAATTTCTTGGGCTACTATACCTATTTTGCCAATTGGCCTGGGCCCTTTTACTACACAGACCCCTGATGATCCATCATGACTGGTCTGCCGACGTAACCGCACGAGGGGGCTACAACAGACTTCTTCCGTTGCGATGTCCCTCTAAGGCCCTTCTGCTAGCTTGCTATCCCCGGCCCGCTAGCTTATTGAATCGCTGTGTCTCCAGCCCGCCCAGCTACTCACTGGACCCTATGATCACTCGGCTATGCATGCCTCTCCCTAATGTCTATATGCCTTGTCCATTGCTGTTTTGGTTAGTGATTATTGTCTCATTTCACTGTAGAGCCTCCAGCCCTGCTCAATATGCCTCAGCTAACCCTCTTGTCCCACCTCCCACACATGCGGTGACCTCACCTGGTTTAAATTATGTCTCTAGAGACAATAGCTCTCTCATCATCACTCAATGCAGAGGTTTACTTCCACTGTATTCACACCCTACCATATCTTTGTCTGTACATTATGCCTTGAATCTATTCTATCGTGCCCAGAAACCTGGTCCTTTTACTCTCTGTTCCGAACGTACTAGACGACCAGTTCTTATAGCCTTTAGCCGCACCCTTATCCTACTCCTCTGTTCCTCTGGTAGAGGTTAATCCAGGCCCTGCAGTGCCTAGCTCCACTCCCATTCACCAGGCGCTCTCATTTGTTGACTTCTGTAACCGTAAAAGCCTTGGTTTTATGCATGTTAACATTAGAAGCCTCCTCCCTAAGTTTGTTTTATTCACTGCTTTAGCACACTCTGCCAACCCAGATGTCCTAGCTGTGTCTGAAACCTGGCTTAGGAAGACCACCAAAAACCCTGACATTTCCATCCTTAACTATAACATTTTCCGACAAGATAGAACTGCCTAAGGGGGCGGAGTTGCAATCTACTACAGAGATAGCCTGCAGAGTTCTGTCTTACTATCCAGGTCTGTGCCCAAACAATTTGAGCTTCTACTTTTAAAATTCCACCTTTCCAGAAACAAGTCTCTCACCGTTGCCGCTTGCTATAGACCACATTCTGCCAGCTGTGCCCTGGACACCATATATGAATTGATTTCCCCCCATCTATCTTCCGCGCTCGTTGTGTTAGGTGACCTCAACTGGAACATGCTTAACACCCCGGCCATACTACAATCTAAGCTTGATACCCTCAATCTCACACAAATTATCAATGAACCTACCATGTACAACCCCAAATCCGTAAACACGGGCACCCTCATCGATATCATCCTAACCAACCTGCCCTCCAAATACACCTCTGCTGTCTTCAACCAGGATCTCAGCGATCACTGCCTCATTGCCTGCATCCGTAATGGGTCTGCGGTCAAACGACCACCCTTCATCACTGTCAAACACTCCCTAAAACACTTCAGCGAGCAGGCCTTTCTAATCAACCTGGCCCGGGTATCCTGGAAGGATATTGAACTCATTCCGTCAGTAGAGGACGCCTGGTAATTCTTTAAAAGTGCTAACCTCACCATCTTAAATAAGCATGCCCCATTCAAAAAATGTAGAACCAGGAACAGATGTAGCCCGTGGTTCACTCCAGACCTGACTTCCCTTGACCAGCACAAAAACATCCTGTGGCATTCTGCATTAGCATTGAATAGCCCCCGTGATATGCAACTTCCAGGGAAGTTAGGAACCAATATACACAGGCAGTTAAGAAAGCAAAGGCTTGCTTTTTCAAACAGAAATTTGCATCCGGTAGCACAAACTCCAAAAGGTTCTGGGGCACTGTAAAGTCCATGGAGAATAAGAGCACCTCATCCCAGCTGCTCACTGCACTGAGGCTAGGAAAGACTGTCACCACCGATAAATGGCCAGGGCTTTAATAAACTGACACCACCCAGGAGGTCTTCTGTCATCAGCAATCTGGTGGGCTGCAGTGGTACTTTTAATCAAGTCCATCATATGAGAACCCCTGACAACATCCCCCTGAAAGATAAACTCTCCTTTATCATTCCAAGTAGTGGCCCCCTTTGAGTCTTTTATCTTGTTCATAATGTATCTAACATTTTTCCTGTTACGTACCGGAACATGTGTCAACATGTCATGCATAACATCATCTTCGACATGCATTTGATCTTCAACCGGTAAGATCTCCGATCCAGGCATTACATGGGCCTGGCTCTCTCTATGCCCTTCATCCTTTAAGGGTTCCAGTAGGGAAAGCGATAAATGATTGGTCTCTCTCTCACATCATTTTACCAAGGCCAAATACCTTTATAAGAGGTTTGTGTATTTTTGGACCTTATCATTTGGGATTCAATCCTTTTCTGTTCAAAATGTCCTTCATGGCCGTATCCAAATAATTTCCCGCTGTTTGTCTGATATTTTCAGGACCCTGTAATTGCTGTTTAAGTCTCAACTCTTGTTGAGACACGAAGTACAAATTATTGGCCATCACACTCTGTGTTCAACCCCCACGTCTGGCAGCAATAAGGCTGGTGATGAAGGGCACGGCTATACTTAGTAAAGGTAGAAGAAAACCCCCAGACTGTTGTATGGTATTTCTTTTCTTCTGAAGACTGGCCCTTTTATTGGCATATCATATAATTCCTCCTCAGATGTAAAGAAATGAGGAAACCAACCTTTCACAGAGTTCTCAAAGCCCAAGGCCTCTGGCATTTGAGCCAATCTCATGGGTAAGAAACTTAAACTGTCTATGTATCTCTGGTTGAAGGCGGGGTCTACAAAACACAAGATTTTACTACCTTGGGCTATGACCCTGGCTGCAACCCCTTGTTGCATCAAGGGGTTCAAAAGAAGATAGGAATTGTGAGCTACAAATGTGAAGTTTTTGTACTGGGGTTTTCTGAAGTGTTTTAGAAAGAGTAGTGCACAATTGGGGCCCTCTGCCGACCACTTTTCACCCTTGAAAGTCATGGTAGATACAAAAATAGGCAAATGAGTCCCTGATTCCTGATTACTCTCAAAGTCATAAAACACATGTTTCTCTGAATGTTCATCTTCAGCCAAGGGCTGAATATAGCACTCATGTTCCACTTCTTGAACCACTTCCAGTGTCTCTGCTTTTCAAAGCCCCTTTACAGATTGGGCAGCATATGATACCACATGCGTGAGGTTGGGAGTTGTCTATTTTTTTTTACCCCCTTTTCTCCCCAATTTTCGTGGTATCCAATTGTTAGTAGTTACTATCTTGTCTCATCGCTACAACTCCCGTACGGGCTCGGGAGAGACGAAGGTCGAAAGCCATGCGTCCTCCGAAACACAACCCAACCAAGCCGCACTGCTTCTTAACACAGCGCGCATCCAACCCGGAAGCCAGCCGCACCAATGTGTCGGAGGAAACACTGTGCACCTGGCGACCTGGTTAGCGTGCACTGCGCCCGGCCCGCCACAGGAGTCGCTAGTGCACAATGAGACAAGGATATCCCTACCGGCCAAACCCTCCCTAACCCGGACGACGCTAGGCCAATTGTGCGTCGCCCCATGGACCTCCCGGTCGCGGCCGGCTGCGACAGAGCCTGGGCTCGAACCCAGAGTCTCTGGTGGCACAGCTAGCACTGCGATGCAGTGCCTTAGACCACTGCGCCACCCGGGAGGCTGGGTTGTCTATTTTAAGGTTGTAATTGCAATGGCATTTTGGACATTTCTTGTTAATGTCACAACTGCTTACAGATTTATATGCCTTGGGGTGCCATGTTTAAATGTTGTGTTTTTCGTAGCAGTAGGCGGAACGACATGTACGATGACAATCCTCACGGGGTGTTAGGTGTAAGGGCTGCATCGGACATTTTTTGTCCTGACACACTGAACAGTTATAACGACAAGAGTGCCCCCCCCCCCCCACCGGCTGTAGCCTGAATGACAGGATGGATACACATATTGTGCTCGTAAGAAAGCTCTGATGTTGGTAAAACCATAAAAATTGTTGTTTTGCACATAAAAGTACAGAATATGAGGATGAGGTTGAGGGTTGTTCTGGAATATCAATAGAGCTGAATTAGCTCTACTATGGTACAACACCACAGTCTTGATGTTCAGCAAATTTTCAAATTTGACGATGTCAGAGAAAGCCAACGCCTCCTGTATACCTAGACCTACAGCCGTTTGGAGCTCACTAACCTTTTGTAAAGCTTCTAGATCAGTACATTCAAGGTGGAGTAAATGTGACAGGCCTATTGCAAAGCATAACTGATTGCTAGGATTGTAAACGTTTAAGAGGTCTGCTTATTTTTGATGATTTCTGAATGCATGAGACCATCATGTTTCCTTCTCTGACCCCCTCCGCCTAGGGGTTGGCGGACTATTTGTACAACAAGTTCTAAGGTCCTATCAGCTATGATGGATAAATTAGATTGAACAAGACGTTCCAGCAGGGCTATAAATTGTTCAAGATCTGCTTCACTTTTGGGTAAAACAAGAGATACTGTGTTTTGCATACTATCGCCACATATTTCAAGCTGTAAGACATCCCGAGGTTCGGCAAAATGTGTAGCCCTTTTTAAAAGTTCTCCTAGAGTATCCAAAATCATCACATGAAAAACTGCATAATCATGGCTTTGATTCATACATGTGAAATAAAAAAACTGACGAATCTCTGCATTATTAAATTTATTGCGGTACAGAACACGCACACTTCTATCAATACCATCCTCACCTCTGATTTATTACACAATTTTCCAATTCCTCAAAAGCATCATGTGGTTGCTCATTGTCATCAGGTATAGGAGTTATAAGAGGTGTGTGTGTGTGTGTGTGTGTGTGTGTGTGTGTGTCTGCTGAAGCCGGTGTGCTCTCATTCATTTGGTTAATTAAGGATATGAGTTCAAGGGGAACCTGTGATAATGGGTGTTCATGTGTAAGGGTTATAGGAAGTCAGGGCTGATGTGGGGGGGTTGGACTTCTCTCGTTAATTAAGGAGATCAGTTCTGGTGGTATTCTAGAAGTATCCATGTTACATACGTTTTTTTATCGTTTGTTTGGCCGTTTTTTAATCAGATCGATGCTTAACAAGCGTGGCATTATTTTATGCCAGAAGGATAGATCTTGACTGTACTGACGTCTTAGTAAAGCAACCATACGTGTGTGTGTAGCTGAACCTCTCTGGCTTTTAGAGCCCTGTAAAAGGCTGTGAGAAACCTATCTTGAAGTTCTATTTCAGGATCAGTGTCCTCATTGATGCTATCTTCAATGACTATTGGTTCTACCTCGGAATTGATTGTATCAAGCTGTTGAGCCGCATCATACATCAACACATCATCCTCATCATAGCGCAACCATTCATCAGCAACATCATTGACCTTAGCATCCTTGACATTAACAGCATTGAATGTATCAACAGGCGTAGATGTTTTACTCTTGTATGTCATCAGCGTCCTCTTCCTCCTCTTCCCCTTGATTTATTGGGTCTTCTATGTTTGTATACGCTTGGGAGGAGTCTGAAAGAAAAATATATACAAAAAAGTGTATTAAAAATAAAATATACAGTTGAAGTCGGAAGTTTACATACACCACAACACTACAGTTGTAGGCTTGATTACAAACAATGACGAGACGGCCTACAGGGAGGAGGTGAGGGCCCTCGGAGTGTGGTGTCAGGAAAATAACCTCACACTCAAAGTCAACAAAACAAAGGACATTATCGTGGACTTCAGGAAACAGCAGAGGGAGCACCCCCCTAGCCACATCGACGGGACAGTAGTGGAGAAGGTGGAAAGTTTTAAGTTCCTCGGCGTAAACATCACGGACAAACTGAAATGGTCCACCCAGCGTGGTGAAGAAGGCGCAACAGTGCCTCTTCAACCTCAGGAGGCTGAAGAAATTTTGCTTGTCACCCAAAACACAACCTTTACAGATGCACAATCGAGAGCATCCTGTCGGGCTCTTTCACCGCCTGGTACGGCAACTGCTCCACCCACAACTGTAAGGCTCTCCAGAGGGTAGTGAGGTCTGCACTACGCATCACCAGGGGCAAACTACCTGCCCTCCAGGACACCTACACCACCCGATGTCACAGGAAGGCCAAAAAGATCATCATGGACAACAACCACCCGAGCCACTGCCTGTTCACCTCGCTATCATCCAGAAGGTGAGGTCGGTACAGGTGCATCAAAGCTGGGACCGAGAGACTGAAGAACAGCTTCTATCTCACAGCTATCAGATTGTTAAACAGCCATCACTAAGATTGAGTGGCTGCTGCCAACATACTGACTCAAATCTCTAGCCACTTTAATAATTAAAAATTGGATGTAATAAATGTATCACAGGTCACTTTAAACAGTGGCACTTTATATAATCTTTACATACCCTACATTACTCATCTCATATGTATATACTGTACTCTATACCATCTACTGTCACGCGGGACTAATTGGGTGAAAGAAATCAGACGCAGAGAGAGAGCCGCTTGGGAAAAATATTCCTTTTACTGCTTCACAAAAAAATCATAAGCCCGAACATACAGGGCGCAGAGAAACACTTCAAAAAAAAAAAAAACACAACGCACGTAACAAAAGACAATCCCACACAAAACAAGGGCGGGTCAAACTCCTAAATAAAGGGAAGCTCATTACGCAACAAAAAAAACACAGGTGCAACTAATCAGATAACACAAACAGACAAACGAAAAGGGATCGGTGGCGGCTAGTAGGACGGTGACGACGACCGCCGAGCACCGCCCGAACAGGCAGGGGAGCCAACTTCGGCGGAAGTCGTGACATTACCCCCTTCCTGACGCGCGGCTCCCGCAGCGCGCCGCCACCGGCTTTGAGGACGACCCGGAGGGCGAGGTGCCGGGCGATCCGGGTGGAGGCGGTGGAAGTCTCTCAGAAGAGAAGGATCTAAAATGTCCCCCACCGGAACCCAGCATCTCTCCTCCGGACCGTACCCCTCCCAGTCCACGAGGTACTGTGTAGGGCGCCTCACCCGGCAGTCTCGAGTCCAGAATGGCACGTACATGCTGTACGCCGGGGGACCCTCGATCTCAGAGGGGGTGGAGGGACCTCAGGCACTCACCTTCTGCAGGGGACAGCCCACCGGCCTGAGGAGAGAACATGAAGCGGGGTTAATCGGTAATACCTAGGAAGTTGTAACCTATAACACACCCTTTATTCTCCTCAGGACTTTAAACGGCCGCCACACACTGCGGCCCAGCTTCCGACGGGCAGGCGGAGAGGCAGGTTCGGGTCGAGAGCCAGACCCTGGTCCCCGGTGTGACCACGGGGGCTCACTGCGGTGCGGTCAGCCCTCCTCTTCTGCCGTTGTCCTGCTAACTTTAGCGTTCCTGGACGGCTTTCCAGGTGTCTTTTGGAGCGCTGTACCATTCCTTCTCCACAGGAGCCTCGGTCTGACTCTGATGCCATGGGGCCAGGACCGGCTGGTAACCTAACACACACTCAAACGGGGACATGTTTCGTTGAGAGTGGCGGAGGGATTCTGAGCAAGCTCAGCCCAAGGAACATACCTCGCCCACTCACCAGGCCGGTCCCGGCAATATGACCGCAGAAACTGCCACATCCTGGTTTTACGCGCTCCACCTGCCCATTATCTCGGGTGAAAACCCCGAGGTCAAGCTGACCGAGACCCCCCAGTCTTCCATAAACGCCTCCAAACTCTGGACGTGAATTGGGGCCGCGATCAGAAACGATGTCCTAAGGCACCCCATAGTGCGGAAGACATGGGTAAACAAGGCTCCGCAGTCTGCAGGGCCGTAGGGAGACCGGGCAATGCGGGATGTAGACGGCAAGGACTTAGAGAACGCCGTCACACACGACCAAAATCGTAGTACTTCCTGGGACGGGGGAAGTCTGATAATAGTGTGTCACGGCCGTTGTGAACGGGAGGGGCTGTAACTTCCCTCTAGGCAAGTGCCAGAGCCTTGCTCTGAGCGAACACCGAGCAGGGAGGAGACATAAAATCTCACGTCCTTAGCCAACCGTGAGCCAGTCAGTATCTCCTCTAAGACTGCCGCACTTGTCCTCGATGCGATGCAGGATGACCGAGGAGGGGAGAGTATGAGCCACGGATTAGCTTATCCGGACCCCCGGGCACGTACTGACCCGCTGGACAATTAGGGGGGTTTCTGCTCTAACCGTGAGGCCTCTCTTATCTCCGTCCACCTCCCATACCACCGGTGCCACGAGACATGAAGGTGGAATGATGAGAGTTGGCTCAACGGACGCGCTCCTCGGTTCATAGAGACGGGACAGCGCGTCGGCTTTGGTGTTTTGGGAGCCTGGTCGTACGAGATGGTGACCTGAAACCGAGTGAAAACATGGCCATCTAGCTGACGCGGATTTAGTCTCTCGCTTCCCGGATGTGTACTTCGAGATTACGATGGTCAGTCCAGATGAGAAAGGGTGTTTCGCCCTCAAGCCAATGTTCTCCACACGCTTCAAGCCTTGATTATAGCTAACAACTCAGTCCCCCACGTCATAGTTTGCTTCGCGACGCGAGCTTCTCTAAAAGAAAGTCACAAGGGCGGGACTTGGGTGGTAGCCCGAGGCTGGGACCACGGCCCGACACCCGCCTCGGACGCGTCGACCTCCACTATGAACGCTAAGAGGGGTCGGGATGCGCAACACGGGCGCATTGGTGAATGCAGCTTCCTTCAGCGACTGAAAGCTCCTGTCCGCTCTGCTGCTGACGCAAGCAAGCGCACGCGGTCTCCCCTTAGGCAGTGAGGTTATGGGGCAGTGCGCACTGACCATAGAACCGCGGATAAACCTCCGGTAGTAATTGGCAACGCCTAAAACGCTTGCAATCTTTCACCGTGGTGCGGAGTGCGGCGCAATTACGCACGGCCTGTAACGCGGTCATCCTCCATCACCTAGCCGTAGGTGGAAATACGATAACCCAGGAAGGAAACGGCCTGTTTGAAGAACTCACATTTCCTCCGCCTGCATACAGGTCATGCTCCAGCAGTCGCCAAGTTACCGTTACGCACGCAGAGACACTATGGCGCGGCGCGCGTGTGGCAGAGTAGTAATCAGGATGTATCATGTACACTACCACTCCTGCTGAGCAGGTCTCGGAGAATCTATCTACGAAGGATTGAAAGAAGCTGGAGGCATTTTTCAACCCATATGGGCATGAGCGGTACTCATAATGGCAGATGTAGTGACTAATGCGGTTTTTTTCCACTCATGCTCCTCCCCGGATACGCACAGATTAATACGCACTCCTCAGGTCGGCAATTGTTTGTGAAGAAAAGCGTGCCTCCGTGAATGATTCCAGACCGCGCTGTAGCGATGAGAGGTAGTGGGTAACTAAAGCCCCCACTGTGATGGAATTTAGACCTCGATTAATCAAATGCACGGGCGTAAACCGCCATCCTTCTTCTTCACAAAAAAGAAGCTGCCGAGGATACGAGGGGATGCGGAGGGCCGCAGTGTATCTGTCCCAGTGATTTCAGTAACATTATGTCTCCATAGCCGTCTGTCTCTCCTGAGATATAAGGATAGCACACGTGACTCACTAGGAAGTGCCGGCGTTTCAGCAGGAGGTGTAATTCGGCGCACGTCCCCGTCCA
>NC_036860.1:70982006-71032693 GCF_002910315.2 Salvelinus sp. IW2-2015
CCGACGGCAACTGCCTATACACCCTGCTGCACAACTTCCTTCGACCACCTTAAGAGCCCCCTGTTGCCAAGTGAAATCACCGGTTGTGGCTGGGCTAACCAGGGATTCCCCACACCACTGGAAACCGCAGGTGAGTTCGATAAGGGAACGCACTAATTGCTCCTTATGACTACCCTGCGTTACCATGTCCGTGGTACCGTGGCTCCCTGACCATTCTGACCCTAAATGGGTCGGCTATCTAAGGAGTGCACGGGCGAAAGGTAGGTCTCACGAAACGAGGAATCCCTAGCCTTAATGCGAGCCCCGTCTATAAACATTTCGCAGCTGCGCCTGAATCGACTAGCGCCTTATGCTGTAGAGAGGGAGAAAACCCGGGGAAAGAGGTTAACACATACATATGACTGACAGGAAGCTCTGGGTAAGTCTGGTGCTGACTCACCTGGGGTGATCGAGTAGTGTTCCGCCTGCCCTCCCGACTCCCAGAAGAGTTCCTCCAGCACCGGTCGGCCGTGTGCCCTCGCCGACCACAACTGGTGCAGGAGAAACCTCCTCCTCCGGCCCCCCTTGACGCTGCCCCCCCTAACTCCATAGGGATAGTGACCTAGAATGACCTAGAATGTCTGCTAAATGACTTAAATGGATAGGAGCAGGAGGGCTGGGAGGTGGAAACGACAGGACCTGTTCCGAACGTCCGCGGGCAGCCAGCAGGTTGTCTAGACGGATGGCCATGTCGATGAGTTCATCCAGCGTGAGTGTGGTGTCCCGACACGCTAGCTCCCTGCGGACGTCCTCCCTAAGGCTACATCGGAAATGGTCTATTAAGGTCCTGTCGTTCCACCCTGCTCCTGCGGCCAAGGTCCTGAACTCCAGGGCGAAGTCCTGTACGCTCCTCGTCTCCTGACGCAGGTGGAACAGCCGTTCACCCGCCGCACGACCCTCTGGTGGGTGGTTAAAAACAGCTCGGAATCGGCGGGTGAACTCAGGGTAATGATCCCTCGCCGAGTCTGGGCCATTCCCCACTGCGTTGGCCCACTCGAGAGCTCGTCCAGTCAAACAGGAGACGAGGGCGCTCACGCTCTCCTCTCCGGAGGGAGTAGGACGAACGGTCGCCAGGTAAAGCTCCAGCTGGAGAAGGAAACCCTGACACCCGRCCGCCGTTCCATCATACTCCCGTGGAAGCGCCAGCCGAAGAGCCCCGGAGCCGGATGCGGTAACAGGAACAGGAGGTGCTGGAGGAGGGGGTGCTGGAGATGAGGTGGGAAGGCCACTCCTCTCCCATCGATCCATCCTCTCCATCATTTGGTCCATCGCTGACCCAATTCTGTGGAGAACACTGGTGTGATGGAGGACTCTTTCCTCCATCGATGGAGCCCTTCAATCCAAATGACGGTTAAGATTTTAAGTTGCAGTTTCTTTTCATTTTAGGAAAACGTATATGCGTGTGCTGTTGTGTCTGTGTGAGAGAGCCTGTCTGGTGTTTTTATTGAGCTCCTGCTGATTCCATATTCAGCTCCTGCTGATTCCATATTCCAGTGGTGCGGGATTCTGTCACGCGGGACTAATTGGGTGAAAGAAATCAGACGCAGAGAGAGAGCCGCTTGGGAAAAATATTCCTTTTACTGCTTCACAAAAAAATCATAAGCCCGAACATACAGGGCGCAGAGAAACACTTCAAAAAACCCAAAACACAACGCACGTAACAAAAGACAATCCCGCACAAAACAAGGGCGGGTCAAACTCCTAAATAAAGGGAAGCTCATTACGCAACCAAAAAAACCACAGGTGCAACTAATCAGATAACACAAACAGACAACAAAGGATCGGTGCGGCTAGTAGGACGTGGACGACGACCGCGAGCACCGCCGAGACAGGCAGGGGAGCCAACTTCGGCGGAAGTCGTGAATCTACTGCATCTTGACTTGCAGTTCGTCCATCGCTCAATCATATATTTATATGTACATATTCTTATTCAATCCTTTACACTTGTGTGTAAAAGGTAGTTGTTTGTGAAACTTGTTAGATTACTTGTTAGATATTACTGTTGGTCGGAACTAGAAGAACCAGCATTTCGCTACCTTCGCATTAACATCTGCTAACCATGTGTATGTGACCAATAAATTTGATTTGATTAGGTTGGAGTCATTAAAACTTGTTTTTCACACTCCACAAATTTCTTGTTAACAAAATATAGTTTTGACAGTAGGTTAGGACATCTACTTTGTGCATGAACAAGGACTTTTTCCAACAATTGTTTACAGACAGATTATTTCACTTAAAATTCACTGTATGCACAATTCAGTGGGTCAAAAGTTTACATAGTTGACTGTGCCTTTAAACAGTTGGAAAGTCCAGAAAAGGATGTAATGGTTTAGAAGCTCTGATAGGCTATTGACATTTGAGTCAATTGGAGGTGTACCTGTGGATGTATTTCAAGGCCTACCTTCAAACTCAGTGCCTCTTTCCTTGACATCATGGGAAAATCAAAAGAAATCAGCCAAGACCTCAGAAAAAAATTGTAGACCTCTACAAGGTGGTTCATCCTTGGGAATTTCCAAATGCCAGAAGGTACCACGTTCATCTGTACAAACAATAGTACGCAAGTATAAACCATGGGACCACGCAGCCATCATACTGCTCAGGAAGGAGACGTGTTCTGTCTCAATCCCAGAACAGCAAAGGACCTTGTGAATATGCTGGAGGAAAACAGGTACAAAAGTACTATATCCACAGTAAAACGAGTCCTATATCAACATAACCTGAAAGGCCGCTCAGCAAGGAAGAAGCCACTGCTCCAAAACCGGCATAAAAAAGCCAGACTACGGTTTGCAACTGCACATGGGGACAAAGGTCGTACTTTTTGGAGAAATGCCCTCTGGTCTGATGAAACAAAATAGAACTGTTTGGCCATAAGACATCGTATGTTTTGGAGGAAAAAGGGGGAGGCTTGCATGCCGAAGAACACATGAAGCATGGGAGTGGCAGCATCATGTTGTGGGGGTGCTTTGCTGCAAGAGGGACTGGTGCACTTCACAAAATAGATGGCATCATGAGGAAGGAAAATGATTAGGATAAATTGAAGCAATATCTCAAGAGATCAGTCAGGAAGTTAAAGCTTGGTCGCAAATGTGTCTTCCAAATGGACAATGACCCCAAGCATACTTCCAAAGTTGTGGCAAAATGGCTAAAGGACAACAAAGTCAAGGTATTGGAGTGCCCATCACAAAGCCCTGACCTCAATCCTATAGAAAATTTTGGGGCAGAACTGAAAAAGCATGTGCGAGCAAGGAGGCCTACAAACCTGAAACAACGACACCTGGGGAACGAACCAAAGGGAGTGACATATATATATAGAGCAGGTAATCAAGGAGGTGATAGAGTCCAGGTGAGTCTGACGATGCGCAGGTGCTTGTAACGATGGTGACAGGTGTGCGCCATAACGAGCAGCCTGGTGACCTAGAAGCCGGAGAAGGAGAACACGTGACAGTACCCCATCCCCGACAAGCGGCTCCAGTCACAGGACGCCGACCAAAATGATGATCCCGCGGATCAGGAGCGGACCGGTCACCTCTGCTGAGGCGCGGGAAACCTGTCAGTCCAGCTGAGGCGCGGGAACATGGCGACCTAGAGCACCGGAGAGAGAGCATACGTGACACAGACTGTGGAGGCCGACATCAATGGGTTGACGAGGGTGCTGGACGAGCTGACCTTGGCCAGATCTGACCTAGAGATGCAGATTGAAGGACTTAGAGAGGAGTTGACCCACATCAAGATGAACCGCGAGGAGGTGGGTTTGCTAAAGACCTCAAGCAGAGGCTATGGGGTGAACAGTGTTATGATTGAACATTACTCTACTTTGTAATGATGAGGCACAGGATTGAATATTGACCAGATATATGTTAATGCTTTGTTCCCAGGACCTCTTGGCCATGCATAATCAGATGAGCGGCCAGATCAACGTGGAGGTGAACGCTTCACCACAGGAAGACCTCACCAAAGTCATGGCTGAAATCCGCGACCACTACGAGGCAGTCGCTAACAAGAACCGTGAAGATCTGGATGGCTGGTTCAATGCCAAGGTAATACTACATCCTTTCTTTTTGGCCAATGACATGTTTATGTTTTCCAGTTATAGTCTTCAGTGAATGTAATCAGTAATGACCCCCAACGGTATGCTGTCTTTCATTCACAGTCAGAAGAAATCAACAATGTCATGGCAGGCAGACAGCACAGAGACCCTCCAATCATCCCAATCTGAAATCACTGAAGTTAAGCGCACACAGTAAAGTCTGGAAATCAAACTCCAATCCCAACTCAGCATGGTGAGATAAACAAAAAATACAAAGTTGAAAAATGTTATACCTCTGCACTTACATTCAGTCATCTATAAAAGTCTCTCTTTCTTTCTTTTTCCTTCCTTATTCCTGTCAGAAAGCATCCCTGGAAGGCACCCTGGCTGATGTAACCGATGTGAAATGGCTAACTAGTTTGCGGGATGCGCGCTAATAGCGTTTCAATCGGTGACGTCACTCGCTCTGAAACCTTGAAGTAGTTGTTCCCCTTGTTTTGCAAGGGCCGTGGCTTTTGTGGAGCGATGGGTAACGATGGCTGTTGTCAATGTGTGCAGAGGGTCCCTGGTTCGAGCCCAGGTTGGGGCGAGGAGAGGGACGGAAGCTAAACTGTTACACTGACACACAGAGCTGCTACGCCAATATGATGGCAGGTGACCAGCCTGGAGGACCAGCTTGGTCATTTTCGTGCTGACCTGGACCGCCAGGGCCAACAGCACAGAATGCTACTGGACATCAACACCAGGCTGGAGATGGAGATCGCTGAGTACAGGAGGCTGCTGGATAGTTTTCCAGTTGAGCCTGGATCTTTACATAAATCATTGAAAAACATTGAAGGTCTTGAAATGTGTGTGCCAAAAATAATTAGGCAAAAGTAGGCCTTTCTAACAATATTGTCTCTGCCTCTACAGTCCATCAACCGCCACCACCACTAATACCTTTTTGCAGAAGGTGGTGACCAATGTCCAGGAGATTGTTGACGGCGAGGTGGTCAGCACCAACTGCAAGAGACCGTGTATGAAGATAAATCTTGAATTGGGAGCCACACAGAACACAAGTCATTTGATGCCTGCTGTCAACCTTGTTCAGAGCGATTAAGAAATAAAAGTGTTCCGAGGTGATGAAACAACATTTTTGTCTCTTGCGCTTTTATTTTATTTTTTACATCAAACTGTTTCCTATAAAGTAGTGATTAATAAGTAATATATATTTTTATAAAAATATATATATATTTCACCTTTATTTAACTAGTTAGGCCAGTTGAGAACAAGTTCTCATTTACAACTGTGACCTGGCCAAGATAAAGCAAAGCAGTGTGACAAAAACAACAACATAGAGTTACACAGAAACAAACATACAGTCAATAACACAAAATAAAATAAAAATTGAAATATCTATGTACAGCTTGTGCAAATGTAGAAGAGTAGGGAGGTAGTAGGGAATAAGTAGGCCCTAGAGGTGAAAATAATCACAATTTAGCATTAATACTGGAGTGATATATGTGCAGATGATATGCAAGTACAGAAACTGGGGTGCAAAAGAGCAAGAGGGTAAGTAACAGAGGTGTGGACTCGAGTCACATGACTTGGGCCCAAGTCAGACTCGAGTCACAAATATGATGACTTGAAATTCGACTTTGACTTTAACACCAATAACTCGTGACTTGACTTGGACTTGAGCCTTTTGACTCGACCTGACTTGATACCCTCCCCAAGCCCAAATATTAAAAATTATGCTATTAAAAAAAGTGTGCAGCGCATCAACTCTTCATTTAACGGATTACAGTTTGAATCGGACAGCAACCAATCAAATTGTGCCAGCTGAGAAAAAGTTGTGCATGGAAGTGCAGAGGAACCTCGGCGGGTAAATTCAGATGGGACCCTTGGAAAGATGATACCCCAAATTATTATTTTCCGATATAAAGACGACGCTGTATCAACAAAAAATGGATCACAACTTGCGAAACATGCGGGAAGAAAACTACAGACGGAGGCGCAACAATTTCCAACTTTGTTTGACATTTGAAGCTGCACAAAGAACGGTAAGTCGTGGCTAATATAGCCGACAGCTATATAATTTATAACTTTACTAGTGTAGCATGTAGACTAACGTAACGTTAAATCAATGAGCCTCCACACAGTCAGCCAGTGCGGGAACGTGATCATTGCACCCAAGATTGAGCTACAACTGGCTAGTCAGTTAGCGTTCGTTAAAGAGCATGCACTTAGTTTTACTAGCATTTAAAAGCAGGTGGATGCCACGGAAGGAGTGTTGTATGGCGGTGAAGCTTGTTTGGAAGTTTGTTAGCACAGTGTCCAAAGAAGGGCCAGATGTATATAGAATGATGTCGTCTGCGTAGAGGTGGATCAGAGAATCACCAGCAGCAAGAGCGACATCATTGATATATACAGAGAAAAGAGTCGGCCCGAGAATTGAACCCTGTGGCACCCCCATAGAGACTGTTATCGATGTTGGTTATGATATCGTATAGGACCTTGAGCGTGGCTGAGGTGCACCCATGATCAGAACGGCAAGTTGGTGGCGGCAAGTTGCTGCAGGGGGTTGCTGAGATGTTGGCTGGGGTTGGGGTAGCCAGGTGGAAAGCATGGCCAGCCGTGGAAAAATGCTTATTGAAATGATCGATTATCGTGGATTTATCAGTGGTGACAGTGTTTCCTATCCTCAGTGCAGTGGGCAGCTGGGAGGAGGTGCTCATATTTTCCATGGACTTTACAGTGTCCCAAAATGTATGGGAATTAGTGCTACAGGAAGCAAATTTCTATTTGAAAAAGCTAGCCTTTGCTTTCCTAACTGACTGAGTATATTGGTTCCTGACTTCCCTGAAAAGTTGCATATCACGGGGGCTATTAAATGCTAATGCAGAACGCCACAGGATGTTTTTGTGCTGGTCAAGGGCAGATAAGTCTGGGGTGAACCAAGGGCTATATCTGTTCTTAGTTCTACATTTTCTGAATGGGGCATACTTATTTAAGATGGAGAAGAACGCACTTTTGAAGAGCAACCAGGCATCCTCTACTGACGGGATGAGGTCATTATATCTTTCCAGGATACCCGGGCCAGGTCGATTAGAAAGGCCTGCTCGCTGAAGTGTTTTAGAGAGCGTTTGACAATGATGAGGGGTGGTCATTTGACGGCTGACCCATTACGCACGCAGGCAGTGATCGCTGAGATCCTGGTTGAAGACAGCAGAGGTGTATTTAGAGGTCAGGTTGGTCCGGACATCCGGGTTGGCAGAGTGTGCTAAAGCAGTGAATAGAACAAACTTAGGGAGGAGGCTTCTAATGTTAACATGCATGAAACCAATGCTTTTGCGGTTACAGAAGTCAACAAATGAGAGCGCCTGGCGAATGGGAGTGATGCTGGGGGCTGCAGGGCCTGGGTTAACCTCTACATCACCAGAGGAACAGAGGAGGAGCAGGATAAGAGTACGGCTGAAGGCTAAAAAGACTGGTCGTCTTGTGCGTGTATTTATTTTGGCCAACAGACATATCCGAACTCCTCAAACTTAGGTTTGTCTGTCCATTACACTTTTTTCCAATCTTCCTCTGTCTAGTGTTCTTTTGCCCATCTTAATATTTTCTTTTTATTGGCCAGTCTGAGATATGGCTTCTTCTTTGCAACTCTGCCTAGAAGGCCAGCATTCCTGAGTCGCCTCTTCACTGTTGACGTTGAGACTGGTGTTTTGCGGGTACTATTTAATTAAGCTGCCAGTTGAGGACTTGTGAGGTGTCTGTTTTTCAAACTAGACACTCTAATGTACTTGTCCTCTTGCTCAGTTGGGGCACTGGGGCCTCCCACTCCTCTTTCTATTCTGGGTAGAGCCAGTTTGCGCTGTTCTGTGAAGGGAGTAGTACACAGCTTTGTACGAGATCTTCAGTTTCTTGGCAATTTCTCGCATGGAATAGCAGGACAAGAATATACTGATGAGTTTCAGAAGAAAGTTCTTTGTTTCTGGCCATTTTGAGCCTGTAATCGAAACCACAAATGCTGATGCTCAAGATATTCAACTAGTCTGAAGAAGGCCAGTTTTGTTGCTTCTTTATTCAGCACAACAGTTTTAGGCTGTGCTAACATAATTGCAAAAGGGTTTTCTAATGATCAATTTTATATAGCCTTTTAAAATGATAAACTTGGATTAGCTAACACAATGTGCCATTGGAACACAGGAGTGATGGTTGCTGATAATGGGCCTCTGTATGCCTATGTAGATATTCCATGAAAAATTAGCCGTTTCCAGCTACAATAGTCATTTACAACATTAACAATGTCTACACTGTATTTCTGATCAATTTGATGTTATTTTAAATGGACAAAAAAATTGCTTTTCTTTCAAAAACAAGGACATTTCTAAGTGACCACAAACTTTTGAATTATAATATTTTGTGAATCATGCCATAAACCAAAAATAAATTTCAGTGAAATCTCTTTTCAATGAAGGGATACATTTTCTGTCTGCAAAAACAGCACTGACATTACCACATTAAAATATTCATAATACTAGCATAGGGATTGATGTTAATAGAAACCTCTCATTTTACAATGTCCATAAGAAATTGTTGATTGTTTGGAGGTCAACCGACAGTAACTATATTTTGGAGAGGGTTACAGTAGATTGGTCAAGAGCATTCTAACCTGATAGTCTAGTATGCAGACTGGTGACTGGTGACATTCCGTATTTCAGTTACAAGGAAATCTCTCACTGTAATTGGTGATCCCTCCCACTCTCTACATTCTCAGTTTGAAAGGCTTCCCCTGTGGCCAGCACTTTACATGGTCAGGAGAAAGACTGTGTAGAAATCCTTTGTTATCATAGTTGTTGTTTAAGTTTGATGTATCAATCTATTTCTCTACTACAATCTTGAATTTTCAGTCTTTCTTCAACATGATATTTGGTAAATATCCAGCTGTGTAAAAATACTTTGAAGTACCACTTAAGTAGTTTTGGGGAGTATCAGTACTTCACTTTAATACTTATATTTTTATTAACTTTTACTGTCACTCCACTACATTCCTAAAGAAAATCATGTACTTTTTACTCCATACATTTTCCCTGACACCCAAAAGTACTTAGCAGGACAGGAAAATTGCCCAATTCACACACTTATCAATAGAACATGCCTGGTCATCCCTACTGCCTCTGATTTGGTGGACTCACTAAACACAAATGGTTTGTTTGTAAATTATGTATGAGTGTGTCCCTGGATAACCGTAAAAAAACAACAGGAAAATTGTGCCATCTGGTTTGCTTAATATAAGGAATTTAAAATTATTTATACGTTTCCTTTTGATACACAAGTATATTTTTGCAATTAGATTTACTTTTGATAGTTAATTGTATTTAAAACCAAATACTTTTAGACTTTTATTCAAGTAGTATTTTACTGGGTGACTCACTTTTACTTGAGCCATTTTCTATTAAGGTATCTTTACTTTTACTCATGATGATTGGGTACTTTTTTGACCACTGTAAATATCATTGATTGAACATCTTGACCACTGCCTGTCACCAAGGGAGTACCCCAAGGCTCGATCCTAGGCCCCATGCTCTTTTCAATTTACATCAACTACATAGCTCAGGCAGTAGGAAGCTCTCTCATCCATTTATATGCAGATGATACAGTCTTATACTCAGCTGGCCGCTCCCAGGATTTTGTGTGAAATGCTCTACAACAAAGCTTTCTTAGTGTCCAACAAGCTTTCTCTACCCTTAACCTTGTTCTGAACACCTCCAATACAAATGAACAAATCTAGAACCACTTTCTGAACCATGATGATGACCTAGAGACCTAAACCTGTTTCATTGTCCTTCTTCAGGAGCTGTTGTCCATGCGTGCCCAGATGAGCGGCCAGGTCCATGTGGAGGTTGACGCTGCACCACAGGAAGACCTCAGCAAAGTCATGGCTGAGATTCGTGAACACTTATGAGGCTGTTGCTGCCAAGAACAACAGAGATCTGGAGGGCTGGTTCCACACCAAGGTAATATTGTTTCTCATTATAAATATGATTCCATAATTTAGGTTCACAATATCCAAAATGTCCCATCAATTGAATTGTTCATGTAAAAACATTATTTTGGATGGTGTTGTCCACAGACCGAGGCACTGAACAAGGAGGTTGCAATTAGCACAGAAGTTATCCAATCGTCCAGATCTGAAATTTCAGAAGTCAAATGCACAGTGCAGAGACTTGAAATCGAACTTCAATTACAAATGAGCATGGTTAGACTGTTAAAAAAATATTTTAAAATATTTATTTTGTTCCAATTAATTTGTTCAACTGCTTCCTGATGTTTAGTTTTGCTCTTCATTTCTCTCCAATAGAAATCATCCATGGAAAATACCCTCGCAGAGACAAAGAACCGTTTCTCCATGCAGCTGTCGGGTTATCAGAAGCAGGTGACCAGCTTGGAGGAACAGTTGGTAAAATGCTGCTGGACATTAAGACCAGGCTGGAGATGGAAATCGCTGAGTACAGGAGACTGCTGGACGGAGAGATGACAAGCAGGTGAGCCAAACAAGCCTATTTTAATTGTCCATCAAATTCGATTTTTAAGCTATCAAGGGTGTTTTGATTCTAAACTTTGAGCAGGTTCTAGGCTAGACTCACTTACCTTCTTAAAAGCAAAACAGGGGCCCCACCAGTTTGTACACTACCAATAGAATCATGTCAAAACCTTGCAAGGTCAAGACCTTGCCATATTGTGTTTGGTACAGTCGATTTTGTGCTCATTGGTGTTTTCTGTTTGGTCCACAGTGACTCCTACTCCTCCACCAGCACCAGGAAGGTCATCACAGTGGTAGAACAGGTGGTGGATGGGAAAGTGGTCTCCTCCACCCAATCCTCAGCTTCTTCATATGCACGCCGCTGATGCAGTCCATGAGTGTACTGAGGGAAATACAACAACTGATTATCTGACTCACTAAACATCCAGTGCATATCTGGAAGGCAACAGCAATAAAAATTATACATCTGAAATCCTTTGTTTGTTCAATTACTTTGTCTTCATAATCGCAAGAATTATATATATTTTAAAAAAAACGTCTGCTTTAGTTTCATGAATGATTTCATGTGTGCCTATTCAATTAAACATCATGAAATAGTTTCAGAGTAGTGGTAAGGTTGAGCTCGGTGTTGAGGTGATTACTAGCTACGTGGTGTCACCTAGTGTTGGCTTTAGGGATGCAAGTAGATGTTAATAAGAAAACCTACATGTACATGTCCCATCATGATAATCTAACATATTTACATGAAATATGCTATTTCCAGCACTCATTTATTCTTAAATGTAATATGATACAATTACAGAAATGCAGGTAAAAGTCTGACAATCATTCCCAATCTCCAATTTGTGTCAGGATAATCAGAAGGACAAGATACTCCAGGGTGGGACCACCCAAGCAGCCAGGTATACAGAAAATCAAGTATGAATGGGTAGGACTTAACCCCCTATTGACTCACCGGTGTGTCAATCTAAGTAACATAATAAAAAGATCCCAATCAAACTACATCAGTTTAAGCTATAAATGTCTGTTGCATGGGCTTGTATGGGCTGCGTCTCAATCCACCGCATCTGCCTATGCCGCCCTTCCGCATCTGCAGTGGAAAGTGGCAGCTCCTACAGGGCTGTGTGTCAGACCAGGACACACCCCGAAAAATCGATCTTCTCACAAAAACATCCAATCAGTATGCTACAGATATAACGGTATACTACAAGCAAGCCTGTTTCCCCTGTCAGAAGTAGCCTGCCTGACTCTGACTAGCATTAGTAATCTATCCTCTGTATTATGTTTAGAAAATATATCTGTGGGCCGGAATTTAAGGGGAAAGCTCTAATCATGTTTATGCAACCTAATAATCACCCTTAGAAAACTTCCAGAAACGCTTTTATTTTGATTTCAAATTGAGAAAATCTACAATAAAAATTGGCCCACCCTAGTTATAAGAACGTGACATTGCACAGCAGAAAGATGGTTAATTCTTGTTTTTCTTCTTGATTTCAATATGGATTGAGTACTGGTACTTGTATGTTCTGGTTCATGTTGATTAAAAGGCACATTTTAAAGAGTAAATTTGTATAATTTCATTAACATATTGTATTGTAACAAGAGTAGAAGTTTATTCTATTGGGGCAGGCGTGGGGCATGGGGGTACACGAGATGTTCCCCCATGATAAAAGGGGGGCATGAGTGAAAAGGTTTGGGAAGCACTGGCCTAGCTGATTAGGTAGGGCAGGCTATCAATTCAGATTTTGTATGGCAAGATGTTGCATTGGAATGTTGAGTCAGTTGATTCACGGGACTGAGAGAGGAAGGAGGTCCCTCTGGCAGGTCTTCTAGGCTCTTACACGTGTGCAGTCAACCTGCTCTGTTCATAACCCTCGGGTGTCTTAGCTTTATCTTTGAGTTCAGTAACCATTTCAGATAGGCCTACTACATAGGGGAAGTTGAGCTTTTGTTGATCTTTCGAAAGGGTTTGGTCTGATCTCATTGTCTAACGTCTGGGATTTAAAGACACTCAGAGGATTTTCACCAAACTGGGACAAAATAACGTAGATAGTTTTTGTTATGATACTTTAAAACTCAGTTATTTTCTGCTGGTGTTTGAAAAGATCGATGACTATCAAACCAAACATAGTCACCACAGCAGGCTAAACCTAACTGAACACACCACAGATCTCCCTCTCCTCCTCCTCCACCCTGGGCAGCTGTGGGGCCCTGGCAGCGTGGCGTGCCACCCTTCCCCTGTCCTCCCCCCTCCTCCGGACCACACCCTCCCACAGCTTCATTAACTTGGCTGCCTCCATCACTGCCCGCAGGATGGCGTACTCTGAGAGCCGCACACTAGGGTGAGACATATTCACATACACAACTCCTCTCTGCCCCTCTGTCTTGTCAGCCCCTGTTAACCAGAGATGATTCTAAAGCCCCACTTTCCTAATCTCAACTTCAATAACCTTCAGTTAACATGTGGTTGGATTGAAATAGACCTGAGCATATTGTATCTTTCCTAAATCACAGTCCAATGTTTACTCCTGACTTCTTTTTTTTCAAGTGGACCTGAGCAGTCCTTTGAGCATCTTCTTGATGGATCCCCCTTTTCCTTCCCCATCCAGTTAATATGACCCTACTGTAAAATGACCCTACAGTATGTTTTGCTCTACGACCCCCACAAGTGTCCTGGGACTCATCTAAAGGTAACCCATACAAATTAATTGAAGTATGGAGGTAGTTTTGTGCAATATATATATATATATATATATACACACACATACAGTACCAATCAAAGGTTTGGACACACCTATTCATTCAAGGGTTTTTCTTTATTTTTACTCTTTTCTACATTGTAGAATAATAATGAAGACATCAAAACTATGTAATAACACATGAAATACTGTAGTAAGCAAAAACAATATACCCTTTGCCTTGATGACAGCTTTGCATACTCTTGGCATTTTCTCAACCAACTTCACCTGGAATGCTTTTCCAACAGTCTTGAAGGAGTTCCCACATATACTGAGCACTTGTTGGCTGCTTTTCCTTCACTCTGCAGTCTAATTCATCCCAAACTGTCTCAATTAGATAAGAACAAATTCTTATTTACAATGACGGCCGACACCGGCCAAACCCGGACAACACTGGGCCAATTGTGCGCCACCCTATGGGACTCCCAATCACGGCCGCATGTGATACAGCCTGGATTCAAACCAGGGACTGTAGTGACGCCTCTTGCACTGAGATGCAGTGCCTTAGACTGCTGCGCCACTCGGGAGCCCTTATCCTTATGATTTATTTTTTGACAATCTTTTTTTGCCGTTTATGAATGTGTTTGTTATTCAATGCATTTCTATAGGCTATAGCAGTAAAGGCCAAATTCAATATTTTATAAAAAAAATGTTTTTAATATTATTTTTTGATACCTAAAGGGGTCGTAAAATTCTAAATCAAATAGCTAAATGATCCATGGTATGACTTTCCTAAAACAATTACATATGTCAGCTTAGATGAATAAATGACATATCTTTCTACACCGAGAATCCCTATCAACGGGATCAGTGTCCCCCCTCGCGGGACGGTTGCGCTAACGCAGGCTAATGTGATTAGCGTGAGGTTGTAAGTTACAACAAAAAATCCCAGGACATAGACTTATCTGATATGGGCAAAAAGCTTAAATTCTTGTTCATCTAACTGCACTGTCCAATTTACAGTAGCTATTACAGTGAAATAATACCATGCTATTGTTTGAGGAGAGTGCACAATTATGAACTTGAAAATGTATTAATAAACCAATTAGGCACATTTGGGCAGTCTTGATACAAAATTTTGCACATACACTGCTGCCATCTAGTGGCCAAAATCTAAATTACGCCTGTGCTAGAATAATACATTATGGCCTTCTCTTTCATTTCAAAGATGATGGTAAAAAACAAAACTTTAGAAAAAAATTATGTTTTTTTCTTTGTATTATCTTTTACCAGATCTAATGTGTTATGTTTTCCTACATTAATTTCACATTTCCACAAACTTCAAAGTGTTTCCTTTCAAATGGTATCAAGAATATGCATATCCTTGCTTCAGGTCCTGAGCTACAGGCAGTTAGATTTGGGTATGTCATTTTAGGCAAAATGTTTTAAAAAAGGGTCTGATCCTTAAGAGGTTTTAAAGCTACAGTCTGGGATTTGGGAATCTGTTCAATGGTAATCTCAATTCTTGATATACCCATTGATTCTTTTGAAGAATATAACTGATAAATTCACTGCTCGAGTTACAGATAATTAATTGTATGTGTGGGGTACAGAGATGAGTTAGTCATGTTAAAATCATGTTCAACACTATTATTGCTCACAGAGTGAGTCATGCAACTTATTATGTGACTTGTTAAGCAAATGTTTACTCCTGAACTTATTTAGGCTTAAACCATACCACAACTGTCTGTCTTTATCATATCCCAAAATGTAAGGTTTTATTACTCCATTGTGAACAAACAACACTGTAAACAAAATGTTTAGCTTCAAAATATGGTTAAATCTATCATGTGGAAATTGGTCCTTGCATCTAGAGCACTGTCTATGAATCTGAGAGGGGCTGAATTTCCCTAGCCCCATCCCTCAGCTGTTTACCAAAAACAAGTGGCGGGGACCTCATTTAGTTGTTTTTCAAATCACATACTGTCCCTTTAACGCTCACTGGTACAAGATGTCGTCTGTTACACTTGTATAGCCACTCCCTTGACCAACCTTAGAAATAATCCACTCTTTATGCTCACCTGTCAGTCAACACATTGAAATGGTTTTCTGACACATTTTTTCCAAACATAGTATTGGACAAAAAATCTGATGTTCAATGCAAATTTTGCAAGGTTCTTTTGGATACATTTTGATCTAACATCAATTAATAATAGAGGGGTTCATAGTATGTCAAATATATGCCTATACATAGCAAGGAAACTAGGTCAAGGAAAGATTTGCCTAAATTAATAACCAATACGTGCAGCAAATAACAGATTTTGTGTGACAGTGAAATTAGTGAAGTGCCTTGAAGGGAGTTACATTATATTTTGATGTATACCAGTCAGATAAGGTGTTTCTTTCTGCATTGTGAGCCTGCATTCTCTTAACACTATAGTAGCAGTACATATCAACAATTTATCTTACATTTAAAGGGTTAACTTGTTCTAAATTATAGTCTTATAGAAAACTACAGTGCTTTTGGAAAGTATTCAGACCTCTTTACTTTTCCCACATTTTGTTAGGTTACAGCCTTATTCTATAGTTTTTTCTCATCAATCTACACACAATACCCCATAATGACAAAACAAAAACAGTTATTTATTTGTTTTTGCTAATTTTTTATTTTTAAATAACTGAAATATCACATAAGTATTCAGACCCTTTACTCAGTGCTTTGTTGAAGCGCCTTTGGCAGCGATTACAGCCTCGAGTCTTCTTGGGTATGACGCTACAAGCTTGGCACACCTGTATTCTTCTCCACATCCTCTCAAGCTCTGTCAGGTTGGATGGGGAGCATTGCTGCACAGCTATTTTCAGGTTTCTCCAGAGATGTTCAATTGGGTTCAAGTCCGAGCCCTGACTGGGCCACTCAAGGACATTCAGAGACTTGTCCATAATCCATTCCTGCGTTGTCTTCGCTGTGTGCTTAGAGTCATTGTCCTGTTGGAAGGTGAACCTTCGCTTCAGTCTGAGGTTCTGAGTGCTCTGGAGCAGGTTATCATTAAGGATCTCTCTGTACTTTGCTCCATTAATCTTTGCCTCGATCCTGACTAGTCTCCCATTCCCTGCCGCTGAAAAACATCCCCACAGCATGATGCTGCCACCACCATGCTTCACCGTAGGGATGGTGCCAGGTTTCCTCCAGACGTGACACTTGGCATTCAGGCCAAATAATTCAACCTTGGTTTCATTAGACCAGAGAATCTTGTTTCTCCTGGTCTGAGAGTCTTTAGGTGCCTTTTGGCAAACTCCAGGCATGTTGTCATGTGCCTATTACTGAGGAGTGGCTTCCGTCTGGCCACTCTACCGTAAAGGCCTGATTGGTGGAGTGCTGCAGAGATGTTGTCCTTCTGGAATATTCTCCCATCTCCACAGTCACATATCAAATGGTCTGAATACTTATAAGGTATTGTAAGGTATTTCAGTTTTTTATTTTTAATACATTTGCAAAAATGTCTAAAAAACTGTTTTTGCTTTGTCATTATGTGTGTAGATTCTTGAGTGTAGATTCTTGAGTGTGTAGATTCTTTTATTTAATCGAATTTAGAATAAGGCTGTAACATTAAAAAAATTGAAAAAAATGGGTCTGACTTTTTCCGGCACTGTATGTTCCCATATACGTCAAACCAAATCCAACTTACATTTTGCATATCGCACAAGCTAAGTAAGCATTTTCATATCGCACAAGCTAAGTGTAACGGCTGTTGTAGTCGTTCTCCTCCTCAGACGAGGAGGAGCATGGATCGGACCAAGATGCGGATTGATAAGTATTCATATTTTAATGGGAAAACAATAAACACTACAAAATACAACAACCAACAAACGTGACTAACCTGAAACAGTCCTGTGTGGCCCAAACACTGACACAGGAACAAACACCCACCAAAACACARGTGAAACCCWGGCTGCCTWAGTATGATTCTCAATCAGGGACAACGATTGACAGCTGTCTCTGATTGAGAATCATACCAGGCCGAACACAAAATCCCAACATAGAAAATCAAACCTAGACCAACCCACCCAACTCACGCCCTGACCAACTAAAACAAATACAAAACAAAGGAAAACAGGTCAGAACGTGACAGAACCCCCCCCCCTAAAGGTGCGAACTCCGGGCGCACCAGCACAAAGTCTAGGGGAGGGTCTGGGTGGGCGTCTGTCCACGGTGGCGGCTCTGCCGCTGGTTGTGGTCCCCACCCCACCATAGTCAACCCCCGCTTCCGTGCCTCCTCCCAATTACACCCTCCATGTCAATCCCACTATTCCAAAGAGCAGTAACAGACTGAGGGGCAGCACTGGACTGAGGGGCAGACCGGATGAGGGCAGCACCGGACTGAGGGCAGCACCGGACTGAGGGGCAGCACCGACTGAGGGCAGCACCGGACTGAGGAGCGGATCGCTGGCTTGGCTGGCTCTGGCGGATCCTGGCTGGCGGAGGCTCTGGCGGATCCTGGCTGGCGGAAGGCTCTGGCGGATCCTGGCTGGCGGGAAGGCTCTGGCGGATCCTGGCTGGCGGAAGGCTCGGCGATCCTGGCTGCGGAAGGCTCTGGCGGATCCTGGCTGGCGGAAGGCTCTGGCGGATCCTGGCTGGCGGAAGGCTCTGGCGGATCCTGGCTGGCGGAAGGCTCTGGCGGATCCCGGCTGGCGAAGGCTCTGGCGGATCCCGGCTGGCGGAAGGCTCTGGCGGATCCCGGCTGGACGAAGGCTCTGGCGGATCCCGGCTGGCGGAAGGCTCTGGCGGATCCCGGCTGGCGGAAGGCTCTGGCGGATCCCGGCTGGCGGAAGGCTCTGGCGGATTCCCGGCTGCGGAAGGCTCTGGTAGATCCTGGCTGGCGGAAGGCTCTGGCAGATCCTGGCTGGCGGAAGGCTCTGGTAGATCCTGGCTGGACGGCTCTGAAGGCTCGGGACAGACGGGCAGCGCTGGGCAGGCAGACAGTTCAGACCACGCTGGGCAGGCCGGCAGTTCAGACAGCGCTGGGAAGGCAGACAGTTTCAGACAGCGCTGGGAAGGCAGGTAGTTCAGACTCAGGCTGTGCTGAGCAGGCAAGCAGCGCAGGCGGCGTTGGGCAGACGGCCGACTCTGACCTGCTGAGGCGCACAGTAGGCCTGGTGCGTGGTGCCGGAACTGGAGGCACTGGGCTGGAGACACGCACCACAGGGAGAGTGCGTGGAGGAGGAACAGGGCTCTGGAAACGCACTGGAAGCCTGGTGCGTGGTGTCGGCACTGATGGTACTGGGCTGGGGTGGGAAGGTGGCGCCGGATATACCGGACCGTGAAGGAGGGCACGCGCTCTTGAGCACCGAGCCTCCCCAACCTTACCAGGTTGAATGGTCCCGTAGCCCTGCCAGTGCAGCGAGGTGGAATAGCCCGCACTGGGCTATGCAGGCGAACCGGGGACACCACCTGTAAGGCTGGTGCCATGTACGCCGGCCCGAGGAGACGTACTGGAGGCCAGATATGTTGGGCCGGCTTCATGGCACCCGGCTCGATGCCCAACCTAGCCCTACCAGTGTGGCAAGGTGGAATAGCCCGCACTGGGCTAAGCACGCGTACTGGGGACACCGTGCGCTTTACCGCATAACACGGTGTCTGACCAGTACAACGCCCTCTCACTCCACGGTAAGCCCGGGGAGTTGGCTCGGGTATCCAACCCGGCTTCGCCACACTCCCCTTTAGCCCCCCCCCAAGAAAATTTTGGGTGAGCCTCTCGGGCTTCCAGCCGCTCTGCCTTGCTTTCGCCTCATAAAACCTCCTCTCCGCTTTCGCTGCCTCCAGCTCCGCTTTGGGGCGGCGACACTCCTCTGGCTCTGCCCAGGGTCCTCCACCCAACTCACGCCCTGACCAACTAAAACAAATACAAAACAAAGGAAAACAGGTCAGGAACGTGACACTAAGGATAATTACACTTCACCCTTTTGCAAAAAGATTAATTTACATAGTGTTCTCCACAGTCAGAAAAATATGTGTGCTTGACATTGAAATGTGCTGACAAATGACATTTAAGATTGACATCAAATTTACAGAAAGGCCATGTCATGTAACAGCGGGCTCTGAAATTGCTAACGATATCTATTTGCTTTGATATCATAGTTTAAATTCTTACCCTGCCTCAACACACACAGGTGCCTTCTCGTGGATGCACACATACAGTGCCATCAGAAAGTATTCACACCCCTTTACTTTTTCCACATTTTGTTGTGTTACAGTCTGAGTTTAAAATGGATTAATGTTCAAGTGGAATTATGATTTTCGAAATCTTCAGGCAATAAGTATTCAACCCCTTTGTAATGGCAAGCCTAAATAAGTTCAGGAGTAAACATTTGCTTAACTAGGCACATACGTTGCACGACTCACTCTGTGTGCAATAATAGTGTTAAACATGATTTTAACATGACTAACTCATCTCTGTACCCCACACATACAAGTATCTGTAAGTCGAGCAGTGAATTTCAAGCACAGATTCAACCACAAATACCAGTGAGGTTTTCCAATGCCTCGCAAAGAAGGGCACCTATTGGTAGATGGGTAAAAAAAAAATTAAAACAGTCATTGAATATCCCTATGAGCATGGTGGAGTTACCACTAAGGGATTTCACCATGAGGCCGGTCATAACTTAACATAACTTAAAACAGTTCAATAGCTGTGATAGGAGAAAATTGAGGATGGATCAACAACATCGTAGTTACTCCACAATACTAACCTAAATGACAGCGAAAAGAATGAAGCCTTCTTATACTATTAAAATATTCCAAAATATGCATCCTGTTTGCAATAAGGCACTAAAGTATAACTGCAAAAAAATTACATAAGGTCTTGAATTCAAACCATTATGTTTGGGGGCAAATCCAAAACAACACATCACAGATTACATCTCTTCATATTTTCAAGCATGGTGGTGGCTGCATCATGTTATGGTTATGCTTGTCATCGGCAAGGACTAGGGAGGTTTTTAGGATAAAAATAAACGGAATAGCGCTAAGACCAGGCTAAATCCTAAAGGAAAACCTGGTTCAGTCTGCTTTCCAACAGACACTAGGAGACAAATTAACCTTTCTGCAGGACAATAACCTTAAACAAAAGGCCAAATATAGTCTGGAGTTGCTTAGCAAGATGACATTGATTGTTCCTGAGTGACCTAGTTCCAGTTTTGCTTTAAATCGGCTTGAAAATCTATGGCAAGACTTGACAATAACTGTCTAGCAATGATCAACAATCAACTTGACAGAGCTTGAGGATTTTATTTTATAATAATGTGCAAATATTTTACAATCTAGGTGTACAAAGCTCTTAGAGACTTACCCAGAAATACTCACAGCTGTAACCGGTGCCAAAGGGGATTCTAGCATGTATTGTCTCAAGTAGTTTAATAAATATCTAATTAAGATATATTCGTGTTTTATTTTTCATAATTTCGTTTTATACAAACATTTGAATTTTCTTCCACTTTGACATTAAATAGTATTTTGTGTAGATCTCTGACAAAACAACAGTGGTGTAAAGTACTTAAGTAAAAAATACTTGAAAGTGCTACTTAAATCGTTTTTGTATCTGTACTTTACTTTACTATTTATATTGTTGACAACTGTTACAATACTTCACTACATTCCTAAAGAAAATCATGTACTTTTTACTCCATACATTTTCCCTGACACCCAAAAGTACTTGTTACATTTTGAATGCTTAGCAGGACAGGAAAATCGTCCAATTCACACACTTATCAAGAGAACAACCCTGGCCATCCCTACTGCGTCTGCTCTGGCGGACTCACTGAACACAAGCTTCATTTGTAAATGATGTCTGAGTGTTGGAGACTATCTGTACATCATTTAAAAAAACAATAAAATGTTGCCGTCTGGTTTACTTAATATAAGTAATTTGAAACGATTTATACTTTTACTTTAGATACTTAAGTATATTTTAGCAATTACATTTACTTTTGATACTTAAGTGTATTTAAAACCAAATACTTTTAGACTTTTACTCAAATAGTATTTTACTGGTGACTTTTACTTGAGTAATTTTCTATTAAGGTATCTTTACCTTTACTCAAGTATGATAACTGGGTACTTTCCACCACTGCCAAACGATTGTAAAACAACAAAATGTCGAACAAGTCAAGGGATGTGAATATTTTCTGAAGGCACTGTACATGCACACACACACTGTTCTCCCACTCTAACTGTACCTCACGAGAAAACAAACAGGTTTTAGGATTTTTCAAAGTATCTTTAACCATACTGACTTGTCGGTTCCAGCAATGACTTTTAAGTTTCATATTTGGTATACCGTAAATCCCCAAACTGAAGCAATGACTTGTAAGTTTCAGCAATGACTTGTACGTTTTTCAGGAAATGTAAATTAACAAATAATTTTTTACATTTCAGTGTGAAATAGCTGTCAGCCAAGATTACATAATGGTTGTGAATTTGTAGAAGTTCATGAATATGATTCAAGAGGTGATTTAAGACATACAGTATGTCAAACTGAGCACCAGATCCCTATTATTGACTACATAATTGTGTTTATAAGTCCAGGGCATGTTTTTCGCAGATTGCTTGGTTTCATCTTGTCTGTAGCGAAGATGAAGTATTCATATTGCAATAATTGGCACAGCTTGTACAAACAGTCACATTCCACATTGCCAAACCACATTCAAAGTTTTATGAACTCATGTGCAAATGTGCAAAGTAAGGATTAGTTTACGAATGCCTTGATACTAGTGTCAAAAGGCCTATGGCAACTTTTTTGAATTTAGTGTTCCCCTGTTTCCTCAGATCTTTCTCATCCCTCTCTTTATGTAAGACGCTGTATAAAAGGAACAGGGGTACCTCCCTCCTATACTCCCTCCTCTTTACAGACAGTAAGACAGCTGCAGCCTCGATCACCATGATCTCCTTCTCCAGCAGCAGCTTCATGTTCTCTGGTGGATCCATGAGGGGAACATCTATCGGCACCTCTCTCCTCTCCATGTCTGGATTTGGCAGCATGGCAGAACAACCGTTTAGCCACCTACCTGGGCAAGGTGGCCACGCTGGAGAAAGCCAACGCTGATTTGGAGATGAAGATCCACCTGTTTCTGGAGAGTAAGACTCCCTCTGACTTCTCTGCTTTCTATACTATCATTGTTGACCTCCAAGCAAAGGTACATCAGGTCAACCTTTTTTTGTGTGATTTAGCAGTAATGTGCTCAATATACACTGTGTTGTTGGATTGGGGTTATGTACACTGAGTTGTTGCTGATTTAACTTTTGGGTCTGTCGTGGCAGAGATGGACCATGTTACAAAGATTTGACTAGACAGCTGAAAATGCCCTCAGGCCCATCAAACCCAGAGTTGATGATGATGAGGAATATTTCAATAGAGCAGATAATCTGTTGAAAGGATTCATATTGCATCTGATTGATTTATCTTGAATATGGGTGTTGGTAATTAAAGTTGTTGTTCAGACTGAGGCGTAGGTCATGCCAAGCAACACCACTTAAGAATGTTCACAAAATACCACCAGGCCCCTTTGGGCCTTATTGCTTGTATAGTCATGACGATGACCTTTTCATTTCCTGGCTGCCATCCATCTAAAAGGAACTATTCTTCTGAGCATCGACAACGCATGACTGGCCCATGATGACTTCAGGGAGAAGGAGGTTTTCAAACCATATGTCACCCATGTGATCATATGTCATCAGGACATTCATGTAAACGCATGCAGGTATTAATAACATATAAACGATAGACAAATCTTAATAAACCTCATATTATCATGACATTGAACACTTTTAATAAAATCATATGCATATGATGATGTGCATGATGTTATGATTTGGATGGTATGTTATATGGTTATTGATAATCATAACCTATAATGTCTTTGGCTTCTGAAAAGATGAAGATAACCCTGTAGAATATTATATGCAGTAGGTCTCATATGATTTTGTTGACTATTATCTTACATGTCGAAATCTACTAAAGTGCTATCTACATGCTCATAAAGCTCAATTCGATGTAATGAGTTGTATGCAGTAAGGTGGAGTAGCACTCCATCTGATTGGCTCAGGCTCTATTGTAGGAGAGTTCCGACACTAGATCGACTCCAGTCCCAGTCTCAAGTGCAAGATCTTTTCATATACAGTGCAGTCGGAAGGTATTTTGTTATGTCACAGCCTTGTTCTAAAATGGATTCAATATTTTTCCCCCCTCTTCAATCGACATACAATACCCCATATGTCATGCCCTGATCTGTTTCACTTGTCCTTGTGCTTGTCTCCACCCCCTCCAGGTGTCGCCCATCTTCACCATTATCCCCTGTGTACTTATACCTGTGTTCTCTGTTTGTCTGTTGCTAGTTTGTCTTGTTTGTCAAGTCAACCAGTGTTTTGTTTCTCAGCTCCTGCTTTTCCCCAGTCTCTCTTTTCTCGCGCTCCTGGTTTTGACCATTGCCGGTCCTGACTCTGATCCCGCCTGCCTGACCACTCTGCCTCCCCCTGACCCTGAGCCTGCCGCCTGGTGTTTTTGCCCCTACTCTGGATTACCGACCCCTGCCTGCCTTGACCTGTCATTTGCCTGCCCCTGTTGTTGTAATAAATATTGTTACATCACACAGTCTGCACTTGGGTCTTACCCGAAACGTGATAGTACGAACTGGCCCTGACTGACCCAGCAGACTTGGACCAGCTCCGCAATGCCATCTCCTCCCAAGGAGCCCTCGTTGGTAGACACGAGGTGTTACTTTGAGGTCTGATGGAAGGGTTCCAGGATGTGGCCAAACGTCACGACCTAGCATTGGATGCTTTGCGGAAGCAATTCCGTGGGTTGCTTACTAGGCAGTCTTTTTTTAAAACACTTTATTTAACCAGGTAGGCCAGTTGAGAACAAGTTCTCATTTACAACTGCGACCTGGCCAAGATAAAGTAAAGCAGTGCAACAAAAAACAGCAACACACAGTTACACATGGGATAAACAAACATACAGCCAATAACAATAGAAAAATCTATATACAGTGTGTGCAAATGGAGTAAGGAGGTAATGCAATAAATAGGCCATAGTGGTGAAGTAATTACAATTCAGCAAATGAACACTGGAGTGAAAGATGTGCAGACGATGATGTGCAAGCTAAGAGCGTCTGCTAAATGACTTAAATGTAATGTAAATGTAGAAATACTGGTGTGCAAAAAAAGTAAATAAGAACAATATGGGGATGAGGTAGGTAGATTGGATGGGCTATTTACAGATGGGCTGTGTACAGCTGCAGCGATCAGTGAGCTGCTCAGATAGCTGATGCTTAGAGCTAGTGAGGGAGATATAAGTCTCCAACTTCAGCGATTTTTGCAATTCGTTCCAGTCATTGGCAACAGAAAACTGGAAGGAAAGGCAGCCAAAGGAGGTGTTGGCTATGGGGATGACCAGTGAGATATACCTGCTGGAGCACGTGCTACGGGTGGGTGTTGTTATGGTGACCAGTGAGCTGAGATAAGGCGGAGCTTTACCTAGCAAAGACTTATAGATGACCTGGAGCCAGTGGGTCTGGTGACGAATATGTAGTGAGGGCCAGCCGACGAGAGGATACAGGTCGCAGTGGTGGCTGGTATATGGGGCTTTGGTGACAAAACGGATGGCACTGTGATAGACTGCATCCAGTTTGCTGAGTAGAGTGTTGGAGGCTATTTTGTAAATGACATTGCCGAAGTCAAGGATCGGTAGGATAGCCAGTTTTATGTTTGACAGCGTGAGTGAACGAGGCTTTGTTGTGAAATAGGAAGCCGATTCTAGATTTAATTTTGGATTGGAGATGCTTAATATGAGTCTGGAAGGAGAGTTTACAGTCTAGCCAGACACCTAGGTATTTGTAGTTGTCCACATATTCTAAGTCAGAACCGTCCAGAGTAGTGATGCTAGTCGGGCGGGCGTGTGCGGGCAGCAATCGGTTGAAGAGCATGCATTTAGTTTTACTAGAGTTTAAGAGCAGTTGGAGGCCACGGAAAGAGTGTTGTATGGCATTGAAGCTCGTTTGGAGGTTTGTTAACACAGTGTCCAAAGAATGGCCAGATGTATACAGAATGGTGTCGTCTGCGTAGAGGTGGATCAAGGAATCATCCCGCAGCAAGAGCGACATCATTGAAACCAAGGCTGTTGAGTTGGCCGATAAGAATACGGGGATTGACAGAGTCAAAATCCTTGGCCAGGTCGATGAAGACGGCTGCACAGTACTGTCTTTTATCAATGGCGGTTATGATATCGTTTAGTACCTTGAACGTGGCTAAGGTGCACCCGTGACCAGCTCGGACCGCGGCAGCTTTCCAATCTTTAGGAATCTCGAATGATACGAAAGAGAGGTTGAACAGACTGGTAATAAGGGTTGCAACAATAGCGGCGGATCATTTTAGAAAGAGAGGGTCCAGATTGTCGAGCCCAGCTGATTTGAAGGGGTCCAGGTTTTGCAGCTCTTTCAGAACATCTGCTATCTGGATTTGGGTGAAGGAGAAGCTGGGGAGGCTTGGGCAAGTAGCTGCGGGGGGTGCGGAGCTGTTGGGCGGGGTAGTAAAAGCATTTATACTTCTTGCACTTTTGTGAAGGAAGTTGTCAAGGAAGAAAGTTTGTGTTTATACTGGACCTCCCACCCCCTCCTATCGTCAACCAATCATGTCAAGCTATACAGAGCTACACGGAGCCCTCCGCATTGTTACATATATATACACTACAGGTCAAAAGTTTTAGAACACCTACTCATTCAAGGGTTTTTCTTTATTTTCATATTTTTTTATGTTGTAGAATAATAGTGAAGACATCAAAACTATGAAATAACACATATGGAATCATGTAGTAACCAAAAAAGTGTTAAACAAATCAAAATACATTTTATATTTGAGATTCTTCAAAGTAGCCACCCTTTGTCTTGATAACTCCTCTAGCTCCACAATGAAATAGGGTGCAGGCCAGGCAGCAGGCTGTTAGCCAGCCTGCCAGCTTAGTGGAGTCTGCCACTAGCACAGTCAGTGTAGTCAACTCAGCTATCTCCATTGAGACTGTGTCTATGCCTCGATCTAGGTTGGCCAAAACTAAACATGGCGGTGTTCGCGTTAACAATCTCACTGGAATAAAGACCTCCTCCATTCTTGTCATTATTGAAAGAGATTGTAATATCTCACATCTCAAAATAGGGCTACTTAATGTTAGATCCCTCACTTCCAAGGCAGTTATAGTTAATGAAATAATCACTGATCACAATCTTGATGTGATTGGCCTGACTGAAACATGGTTACACTAGAGACCATATCCCCCACTCATCCCGCAAAGGCGGAGGTGTTGCTAACATTTACGATACCAAATTTAAATTTACACCAAAAAAAGACTGCGTTTCGTCTTTTGAGCTTCTAGTCATGAAATCTATGCAGCCTACTCAATCACTTTTTATAGCTACTGTTTACAGGCTACCTGGGCCATATACAGCGTTCCTCACTGAGTTCCCTGAATTCCTATCGGACCTTGTAGTCATGGCAGATAATATTCTAATTTAATATTCACATGGAAAAGTCCACAGACCCACTCCAAAAGGCTTTCGGAGCCATCATTGACACAGTGGGTTTTGTCCAACATGTCTCCGGACCTACTCACTGCCACGGTCATACTCTGGACCTAGTTCTTTCCCGTGGAATAAATATTGTGGATCTTAATGTTTTTGCTCATAATCCTGGACTATCGAACCACCATTTTATTACGTTTGCAATCGCAACAAATAATCTGCTCAGACACCAACCAAGGATCATCAAAAGCCGTGCTATAAATTCTCAGACAACCCAAAGATTCCTAGATGCCCTTCCAGACTCCCTCCATCTACCCAAGGACGTCAGAGTAAAACAAATGGTTAACCACCTAACTGTGGAAATTAATTTAACCTTGCATAATACCCTAGATGCAGTCACACCCCTAAAAACAAAAAACGTTTGTCATAAGAAACTAGCTCCCTTGTAGACAGAAAATACAGAGCCCTGAAGCAAGCTTCCAGAAAATTGGAACGGAAATGGCGCTACACCAAACTGGAAGTCTTACGATTAGCTTGGAAAGACAGCACCGTGCAGTATTGAAGAGCCCTCACTGCTGCTCGGTCATCCTATTTTTCCAACTTAATTGAGGAGAATAAGAACAATCCAAAATTTATTTTTGAATCTGTCGCAAAGCTAACTAAAAAGCAGCATTCCCCAACAGAGGATGGCTTTCACTTCAGCAGTGAAAAATGAATGAACTTCTGTGACAAAAAGATCATGATCATTAGAAAGCAAATTATGGACTCTTTAAAACCTGTTATGGCTGCAAGCCCGACGCCGGTACACCTATGACAACATCCAGCTCAAGTGCAGGGCGCGAAATTCAAAATCTATTTTTTTTAATATTTAACTTTCACGCATTAACAAGTCCAATACGCATTTGAAAGATAACATCTTGTGAATCCAGCCAACATGTCCGATTTTTAAAATGTTTTACAGAGAAAACACCACATATATTTATGTTAGTTCACCACCAAATAAAAAAGAGGACAGACATTTTTCACAGCACAAGTAGGATGCAGGTAGCATGCACAAGCCAACCTAACTAACCTAGAACCAACCAAAACCTAGATACCTCAGATGACAGTCCTATAACATGTTACAATAAATCTATGTTTTGTTCAAAAAATTGCATATTTTAGCTATAAAATCAGTTTTACATTACTGCTACCATCATAGCTACAGTCAGAAATCGCACGGGAGTAGCCAGAGAAAATACAGACACCAACGTCAACTACCTAATTACTCATCATAAAACATTTCAGAAAAATATATGGTGGATAGCTAATGAAAGACAAAGATCTTGTGAATACAGCCAATATTTCCGATTTTTGAAGTGTTTTACAGCGAAAAACACAATATCGTTATATTAGCTTACTACAATAGCTAACACACAGCAGCATTGATTCTAGACAAACGGTAGCGATAGCACAGTTCGACAGATATATGAATCGCATCCCAAATTGGGTCCTTATCTTTGTTGATCTTCCATCAGAATGTTGTACAAGGGGTCCTTTCTTCAGAACCGTCTTTGTTTGGATCCAGAACAAACTATTTCCCTCTTGAATTAGCAAGCACACTGGCCGTGCGGCGCTAACCTCTCCTTCTTGAACAAATTCCTCCAAAGCATCACGTCTAAAGTCCGAATAAATTTCAATAATATAATTAAACTATATTGAAAAAACATACTTTAGGATGAATTTGTGACATGTATCAAATAAAATCGAAGCCGGAGATCATATTCACCTATAACGACGGTTTTCCAGGAGGCGCTCCAGGTCCAACTTCGCGCCTTCCCCAAAAATTTTATGGCGCACTTTCCCTCCAAGAGGTTGTATTCAATCCCAGAACGAGATAATCAAGTATTTCTGCTCTCACTTCCGCATGACACCCAGGGGAAGGTGTTGACGTGTTTCTACAGTCCTAAGTGACATGCCCTTTTATAGACAAGCTCTTGAAGAGAGACATCGTTTTGGAAATCTTACTTCCGGATAGGAAATGGTCTGTAAAAAGAGTTCTGTTTCACTTAGAGAAATAATTCAAACGGTTTTAGAAACTAGAGAGTGTTTTCTATCCAATAGTAATAATAATATGCATATTGTACGAGCAAGAATTGAGTACGAGGCCGTTTGAAAATGGGCACCTCTTTCCAGTTATTCAATACGCCCCCTGCAGCCATAACAAGTTAAATCTGCGTATTTCTCCAAAGCTCTGTTGACCTGAGTCTGCACAACACTTCCAGGACCAAGGATCAAGGGAGACACTCAAGTTTATTAATACTATATCTCTTTACACATTGATGAAAATAGTCATGGCATCTAAACCTTCAAGCTGCATGGTGAACCCTATTCCAACTAAACTACTGAAAGAGCTGCTTCCTGTGCTTGGCCCTCCTATGTTGAACATAATAAACGGCTCCCTATCCACCGGATGTGTACCAAACTCACAAAAAGTGTCAGTAATAAAGTCTCTCTTGAAAAAGCCAAATGTTGACCCAGAAAATATTTAAAAAACAATTGGCCTACATCAAATCTCCCATTCCTCTCAATTTTGGGGGAAAAAGCTGTTGCGCAGCAACTCACTGCCTTCCTGAAGACAAACAATGTATACGAAACGCTTCAGTCTGGGTTTAGACTCCATCATTGCACTGAGACTGCACTCGTGAAGGTGGTAAATTACCTTTTAATGGCGTTAGACCAAGGCTCTGCATCTGTCCTCGTGCTCCTAGACCTTAGTGCTGCTTTTGATACCATCGATCACCACATTCTTTTGGAAAGATTGGAAACCCAAATTGGTCTACATGGACAAGTTCTGGCCTGGTTTAGATCTTATCTCTCGGAACGATATCAGTTTGTCTCTGTGGCTGGTTTGTCTTCTGACAAATCAACAGTAAATTTCAGTGTTCCTCAAGGTTCTGTTTTAGGACCACTATTGTTTTCACTATATATTTTACCTATTGGTCATGTCATTCAGAAGCATAATGTTAACTTTCACTGCAATTCGGACAATACTCAGCTGTACATTTCAATGGAACATGGTGAAACAACAATATTGCCCTCCCTGGAAGCCTGTGTTTCAGACATAAGGAAGTGTATGGTGGCAAATGTTTTACTTTTAAATTTAAGAGATTTTTAAGATATCTTCTTTTGGATCTGACAATTAATCTTGATAGTTGAACAGTCGTCTCAAATAAAACTGTGAAGGACCTCGGTGTTACTCTGGACCCTGATCTCTCTTTTGACAAACATATCAAGACTGTTTCAAGGACAGCTTTTTTTCCATCTATGTAACGTTGCAAAAATCTGAAACTTTCTGTCCAAAAATGATGCATAAAAATTCATCCATGCTTTTGTCACTTCTAGATTATACTACTGCAATGCTCTACTTCACGTCTACCCAGATAAAGCACTAAATAAACTTCAGTTAGTACTAAAACACGGCTGCTAGAATCTTGACTAGAACCAAAAAATGTGATCATATTATTCCAGTGCTAGCCTCTCTACACTGGCTTCCTGGCTAGGGTTGATTTCAGTGTTTTACTGCTAACCTACAAAGCATTACATGGGCTTGCTCCTACCTATCTTTCCGATTTGGTCCTGCTGTACATATCTACACGTATGCTATGGTCACAAGATGCAGGTCTCCTCATTGTCCCTAGAATTTCTAAGCAATCAGCTGGAGGCAGGGCTTTCTCCTATAGAGCTCAATTTTTATGGAATGGTCTGCCTATCCATGTGAGAGACGCAGACTCGGTCTCAACCTTTAAGTCTTTATTGAAGACTCATCTCTTCAGTAGGTCCTATGATTGAGTGTAGTCTGGCCCAGGGGTGTGAAGAGCAACGGGAAGGCACTGGAGCGACGAACCGCCCTTGCTGTCTCTGCATGTCCAGTTCCCTTCTCTCCACTGGAATTCTCTGCCTCTAACTCTATTACGGGGGCTGAGTCACTGGCTTACTGGTGCTCTTCCATGCCGTCCCTAGGAGGGGTGTGTCACTTGAGTGGGTTGAGTCACTGACGTGATCTTCCTGTCTGGGTTCGTGCCGTGGGGGAGATCTTTGTGGGCTATACTCGGCCTTGTCTCAGGGTAGTAAGTTGGTGGTTGAAGATATCCCTCTAGTGGTGTGGGGGCTGTGCTTTGGCAAAGTGGGTGGGGTTATATCGTGCCTGTTTGGCCCTGTCCGGGAGTATCGTTGGGTGGGGCCACTGTCTCCTGACCTCTCCTGTCTCAGCCTCCAGTAATTATGCTGCAATAGTTTATGTGTCGGGGGCTAGGGTCAGTCTGTTATATCTGGAGTATTCCTCCTGTCTTATCCGGTGTCCTGTGTGAGTTTTAAGTATGCTCCTTCTAATTCTCTCTCTTTCTCGCTCTCTTTCTTTTTCTCTTTCTCTTCTCTCGAAGGACCTGAGCCCTAGGACCATGCCTCAGAACTACCTGGCCTGATGACTCCTTGCTGTCCCCTGACCTGTTCACGGGACGTGCTACCTTGTCCCGGACCTGCTGTTTTCGACTCTCTCTCTCTACTGCACCTGCTGTCTCTAACTCTGAATGATCGGATATGAGAAGCTAATTGACATTTACTCCTGAGGTGCTGACCTGTTGCACCCTCTACAACCACTGTGATTATTATTATTTGACCCTGCTGGTCATCTATGAACGTTTGAACATCTTGGCCATGTACTGTTATAATCTCCACCCGGCACAGCCAGAAGAGGACTGGCCGCCCCTCAGTCCCTGGTTTCTCTCTAGGTTTCTTTCAAGGTTCCTGCCTTTCTAGGGAAATGTTCCTAGCCAGCTTGCTTCTACATCTGCATTGCTTGCTGTTTGGGGTTTTAGACTGGGTTTCTGTATAGCACTTTGTGACATCGGCTGATGTAAGAAGGGCTTTATAAGTCAATTTCATTGATGACAGCTTTGAATACTCTTGGCAGTCTCTCAACCGGCTTCACCCGGAATTATTTTTTCCAACAGTCTTGAAGGAGTTCCCACATATGCTGAGCACTTGTTGGCTGCTTTTCCTTCACTCTGCGGTCTGACTCATCCCAAACCATCTCAAGTTGGTTGGGGTCAGGGGATTGTGGAGGCCAGGTCATCTGATGCAGCACTCCATCACTTTCCTTCTTGGTAAAATAGCCCTTACACAACCTGGAGGTGTGTTGGGTCATTGTCCTGTTGAAAAACAAATGATAGTCCCACTAAGCCCAAACCAGATGGGATGGCGTATCGCTGCAGAATGCTGTGGTAGCCATGCTGGTTAAGTGTGCCTTGAATTCTAAATAAATCACAGACAGTGTCACCAGCAAAGCACACCCACAGCATAACACCTCCTCCTCCATGTTTTACGGTGGGAAATACACATGCGGAGATCATCCGTTCACCCACACCGCGTCTCACAAAGACATAGCAGTTGGAACCAAAAATATCCAATTTGGACTCCAGACCAAAGGACACATTTCCACCGGTCTAATGTCCATTGCTCGTGTTTCTTGGCCCAAGAAATTCTCTTCTTATTATTGGTGTCCTTTAGTAGTGGTTTCTTTGCAGCAGTTCGACGATGAAGGCCTGATTCACGCAGTCTCCTCTGAACAGTTGATGTTGATATGTCTGTTACTTGAACTCGGTGAAGTATTTATTTGGACTGCAATTTCTGAGGCTGGTAAATCTAATGAACTTATCCTCTGCAGCAGAGGTAACTCTGGGTCTTCCTTTCCTGTGGCGGTCCTCATGAGAGCCAGTTTCATCATAGCGCTTGATGGTTTTTGCAACTGCACTTGAAGAAACGTTCAAAGTTCTTGACATTTTCCGGATTGGCTGACCTTCATGTCTTAAAGTAATGATGGACTGTAATTTCTCTTTGTCTATTTGAGCTGTTCTTGCCATAATGTGGACTTGGTATTTGACCAAATAGGGCTGTCTTCTGTATACCCCCCTATCTTGTCACAACACAACTGATTGGCTCAAAAGCATTAAGAAGGAAAGAAATTGCACAAATTCACTTTTAAGAAAGCACATCAGTTCATTTAAATGCATTCCAGGTGACTACCTCATGAAGCTGGTTGTAAGAATTCTAATAATGTGTTTCCTTTATTTTGGCAGCTACCAGTATACACTACATGACCAAAACTATGTGGACACCTGCTCGTCGAACATCTCATTCCAAGATTATGGGTATTAATATAGAGTTGGTCCCCCCTTTGCTGCTATAACAGCCTCCACTCTTCTGGAAAGGGTTTCTTATAGATGTTGGAACATTGCTGAGGGGACTTGGTCCATTCAGCCACAAGAGCATTAGTTGGTGGTTAGGCTTGGCTCGCAGTCAGCATTCCAATTCATCTAAAAAGGTGTTTGATGGGGTTGAGGCCAGGGCTCTGTGCAGGCCAGTCAAGTTCGTCTACACCGATCTCGACCAACCATTTCTGTATGGGCGTTCGCTTTGAGCACAGGGGCATTTTCATGCTGAAACAGGAAAGGACATTCTCCAAACTGTTGCCACAAAATTGGAAGTACAGAATCCTCTAGAATGTCATTGCATGCAGTGCCGTTAAGATTTCCCATCAAAACACATTTTATTGGTCACATACACATGGTTAGCAGATGTTAATGTGAGTGTAGCGAAATGCTTGTCCTTCTAGTTCCGACGTGCAGTAATATCTAACAAGTAAAATAACAATTCCACAACTACCTTATACAGACAATTGTAAAGGAATGAATAAGAATATGTACATATAAATATATGGATGACGATGGCCGTGCAGCATAGGCAAGATGCAGTAGATGGTATAGATTACAGTATATACATATGAGATGAGTAATGTACGGTGTGTAAACATTATATGAAGTGGCATTGTTTAAAGTGACTAGAGATACATTTATTACATTCAATTTTTTATTATTAAAGTGGCTAGAGATTTGAGTCAGTATGTTGGCAGCAGCCACTCAATGATAGTGATAGCTGTTTAACAGTCTCTCGGTCCCAGCTTTGATGCACCTGTACTGACCTCGCCTTCTGGATGATAGCGGGGTGAACAGGCTCGGGTGGTTGTTGTCCTTTATGATCTTTTTGGCCTTCCTGTGACATCGGGTGGTGTAGGTGTCCTGGAGGGCAGGTAGTTTGCCGCCGGTGATGCGTTGTGCAGACCTCACTACCCTCTGGAGTGCCTTCCGGTCGTGGGCGGAGCTGTTGCCGTACCAGGCGGTGAAACAGCCCGACAGGATGCTCTCGATTGTGCATCTGTAAAAGAGTGTTTTTGGTGACAAGCCACATTTCTTCAGCCTCCTGAGGTTGACGAGGCGCTGTTGCGCCTTCTTCACCATATTGTCTGTGTGGGTGGACCATTTCAGTTTGTCCGTGATGTATATGCCGAGGAACTTAAAACTTTCCACCTTCCCATCGATGGGGATAGGGGGGTGCTCCCTCTGCTGTTTCCTGAAGTCCACGATAATCTCCTTTGTTTTGTTGACGTTGAGTGTGATGTTATTTTCCTAACACCACACTCCGAGGGCCCTCACCCTCCTCCCTGTAGGCCATCTCGTCGTTGTTGGTGATCAAACCTACCACTGTAGTGTCGTCTGCAAACTTGATGATTGAGTTGCAGGCGTGCATGGCCACGCAGTCATGGGTGAACAGGGAGTACAGGAGAGGGCTGAGCATGCACCCTTGTGGGGCCCCAGTGTTGAGGATCTGCGGGGTGGAGATGTTGTTTCCTACCCTCACCTACCTGGGGATGCCCGTCAGAAAGTCCAGGACCCAGTTGCATAGGGCGTGGTCGAGACCCTTGGTCTCGATCTTAATGACGAGTTTGGAGGGTACTGTGGTGTTAAATGCTGAGCTGTAATCGATGAACAGCATTCTTACATACTGTAGGTATTCCTCTTGTTCAGATGGGTTAGGGCAGTGTGCAGTGTGCAGTGTGATTGCGTCGTCTGTGGACCTATTGGGGCGGTAAGCAAATTGGAGTGGGTCTAGGGTGTCTGGTAGGGTGGAGGTGATATAATCCTTGACTAGTCTCAAAGCACTTCATGATGATGGAAGTGAGTGCTACGGGGTGATAGTCGTTTAGCTCAGTTACTTTAGCTTTCTTGGGAACAGGAACAATTGTGGCCTTCTTGAAGCATGTGTGAACAGCAGACTGGGATAGGGTTGATTGAATATGTCTGTAAACCCACCAGCCAGCTGGTCTGCGCATGCTCTGAGGACACGGCTAGGGATGCCGTCTGGGCCGGCATCCTTGCGAGGGTTAACATGTTTAAATGTTTTACTCATGTTGGCCACGGTAAAGGAGAGGCCGCAGGTTTTGGTAGCGGGCCATGTCAGTGGCACAGTATTGTCCTCAAAGCGAGCAAAGAATTTGTTTAATTTGACTGAATAGCTACACTGTTAGTATTCCTTTATGTTCCCGGTCGCCTTGCCATGATTAAAAGCAGTGGTTTGCGTTTTCAGTTTTGCGCCATCAATGCTGCCATCAATTGGGGAAGGTTGGGGAAGGTTTTAGTAGTCACCGTAGGTACAACATCACCGATGCACTTGCGCACTGAATCAGCGTATACATCAATGTTGTTGTCTGAGGCTATCCGGAACATATCCCAGTCCACCTGATGGAAGCAATCTTGAAGCGTGTAATCCGATTGGTTGGATCAGCGTTGAACAGACCTGAGCACGGGCGTTTCCTGTTTTAGTTTCTGTCTATAGGCTGGGAGCAAGAACTAAGGGGCCTAGCTCAAACCATGAAAAACAGCCCCAGATCATTATTCCTCCTCCACCAAACTTTACAGTTGGCATTATGCATTGGGGCAGGTAGCGTTCTCCTGGCATCCGCCAAACCCAGATTCGTCCATCGGACTGCCAGATGGTGAAGCATGATTCATCATTCCAGAGAACGCGTTTCCACTGCTATAGAGTCCAATGGCGGCAAGTTTTACACCACTCCAGCCAACGCTTGGCATTGCGCATGGTGATCTTCGGCTTGTGTGCGGCTGCTCGGCCATGGAAGCCCATTTCATTAAGCTCCCGACGAACAGTTCTTGTGCTGATGTTGCTTCCAGAGACAGTTTGGAACTCGTTAGTGAGAGTGGCAACCGAATTTTTACTCGCTGTGAGCTTGTGTGGCCTACCACTTCGTAGCTGAGCCGTTGTTGCTCCTAGATGTTTCCACTTCACAACAACAGCACTTACAGTTGACTGGGGCAGCTCTAGCAGGGAAGAAATTTGAATGACTGACTTGTTGGAAAGGTGGTATCCTATGACAGTGACACGTTGAAAGTCACTGAGCTCTTCGGTAGGAAGTAGGTGCGCCTGGCACCTACTGCCATACCCCATTCAAAGGCACTTAAATAGTGTGTATTGCCCATTCATATTCCGAATGGCACACATACACAATCCATTTCTCAATTGTCTTCAGACTTCTTTAAAAATCCTTCTTTAATCTGTCTCCTCCCTTTCCTCCACACTGATTGACGTGGATTTAACAATTGACATCAATAAGGTATCACAGCTTTCACCTGGATTCACCTGGTCATTCTGTGTCATGGAAAGAGCAGGTGTTCATAATGATTTGTACACTTAGTGTATACTGTATATCAAATAGAATAATCTAACTTCGTCTAACTAAAGGAAATAGACTGAATTCATTTTTATGCTTTGTAAAAGGTTAAAAGACCTCTTACACTACAACAATATGTTTGGACATATTCATATGGACAGTAATATTAGTTATGAGGCATTCATGTGTTGTTGCAGAATATGTTTCAAGATTAATTGATATGCTTCAAGCCTATTGAAGTCAGTGACGCCTAACTCCTCTACATAGATATGAGACTGAGCTGTCCATACGTCAGTCAGTGGAGATATACATGGAAGGGCTAAGGAAGGTTCTGGACAAGTTACATTTCTCCAAGGACCAGACTGTGTCGATCAAGGGGCTGATGGAACATCTGGCTTCCTTGAAGAAAAAACATGAGGTGAGTTATGGGGACCTGAGCTATTAGAAGACATCATGAGGGCATAGATTTACTGTAACAGCTACCTCTGTCAGTCCACATGAATCGTATGGCAACTGAACGGGGAAGTGTGAAATCCCTTTTCATGGATATATAATAATGACAAACATAAACTCAGCAAAAAATCTAAATAACTTCACAGATCTTCATTGTAAAGGGTTTAAACACTGTTTCCCATGCTTGTTCAATGAACCATAAACAATTAATGAACATGCACCTGTGGAACGATCGTTAAGACACTAACAGCTTACAAACGGTAGCCAATTAAGGTCACAGTTATGAAAACTTAGGACACTAAAGAGGCCTTTCTACTGACTCTGAAAAACACCAAAAGAAAGATGCCCAGGGTCCCTGCTCATCTGCGTGAACGTGCTTTAGGCATGCTGCAATGAGGCATGAGGACTGCCGATGTGGCCAGGGCAATAAATTGCAATGTCCGTACTGTGAGACGCCTAAGACAGCGCTACAGGGAGGCAGGACGGACAGCTGATCGTCCTCGCAGTGGCAGACCACGTGTAACAACACCTGCACAGGATCGGTACATCCGAACATCACACCTGCGGGACAGGTATAGGATTTTAATTTTAATTTCACCTTTATTTAACCAGGTAGGCCAGTTGAGAACAAGTTCTCATTTACAACTGCGACCTGGCCAAAATAAAGCAAAATAGTGCGACACAAACAACAACACAGAGTTACACATGGAATAAACAAACGTACAGTCAATAACACAATATAAAAAAAGTATATACAGTGTGTGCAAATGGCATGAGGAGGTAAGGCAATAAATAGGCCATAGTGGCAAAGTAATTACAATTTAGCAAATTAACACTGGAGTGATAAATCAAATCAAAATTTATTTGTCACGTGCACCGAATACAACAAGTGTAGACCTTAAGGTGAAATGCTTGCTTACAGGCTCTAACCAATAGAGCAAAAAAGGTATTAGGTGAACAATAGGTAGGTAAAGAAATAAAAACAACAGTAAAAAGACAAGCTATATACAGTAGCGAGGCGATAAAAGTAGTGAGGCTACATACAGACACCGGTTAGTCAGGCTGATTGAGGTAGTATGTACATGTAGATATGGTTAAAGTGACTATGCATATATTATGAACAGAGAGTAGCAGTAGCGTAAAAGAGGGGTTGGCGGGTGGTGGGTGGCGGGACACAATGCAGATAGCCCGGTTAGCCAATGTGCGGGAGCACATGTACAGATGATGATGTGCAAGTAGAAATACTGGTGTGCAAAAGAGCAAGAAAGTAAATAAAAATAACATGGGGATGGGGTAGGTAGATTGGATGGGCTATTTACGGATGGGCAATGTACAGCTGCAGCGATCGGTTAGCTGTTCAGATAGCTGATGTTTAAAGTTAGTGAGGGAGATATAAGTCTCCAACTTCTGCGATTTTTGCAATTTGTTCCAGTCATTGGCAGCAGAGAACTGGAAGGAAAGGCGGCCAAACGAGGTGTTGGCTTTGGGGATGACCAGTGAGATATACCTACTGGAGCGCGTGCTACGCATGGGTGTTGTTATCGTGACCAGTGAGCTGAGATGGCAACAACAACTGCCCGAGTTACACCAGGAACGCACAATCCCTCCATCAGTGCTCAGGCTGTCCGCAATAGGCTGAGAGAGGCTGGACTGAGGGCTTGTAGGCCTGTTGTAAGGCAGGTCCTCACCAGACATCACCGGCAACAACGTCGCATATGGGCACAAACCCACTGTCGCTGGACCAGACAGGACTGGCAAAAAGTGCTCTTCACTGACGAGTCGCGGTATTGTCTCACCAGGAGTGATGGTCGGATTCGCGTTTATCGTTGAAGGAATGAGCGTTACACCGAGGCCTGTACTCTGGAGCGGGATCGATTTGGAGGTGGAGGGTCCGTCATGGTCTGGAGCAGTGTATCACAGCATCATCGGACTGAGCTTGTTGTCATTGCAGGCAATCTCAACGCTGTGCGTTACAGGGAAGATATCCTCCTACCTCATGTGGTACCCTTCCTGCAGGCTCATTCTGACATGACCCTCCAGCATGACAATGTCACTAGCCATACTGCTCATTCTGTGTGTGATTTGCTGCAAGACAGGAGTGTCAGTGTTCTGCCATGGCAAGCGAAGAGCCCGGGTCTCAATCCTATTGAGCACATCTGGGACCTGTTGGATCTGATGGTGAGGGCTAGGGCCATTCCCCCCAGAAATGTCCGGGAATTTGCAGGTGCCTTGGTGGAAGAGTGGGGTAACATCTCACAGCAAGAACTGGCATATCTGGTGTAGTCCATGAGGAGGAGATGCACTGCAGTACTTAATGCAGCTGGTGGCCACACCAGATACTGACTGTTACTTTCGATTTTGACCCACCCTTTGTTCAGGGACACAGTATTCCATTTCTGTTAGTGACATGTCTGTGGAACTTGTTCTGTTTATGTCTCAGTTGTTGAATCTTATGCTCATACAAATACTTACACATGTTAAGTTTGCTGAAAATAAACGCAGTTGACAGTGAGAGGACGTTTTTTTTTTTTTTCTGAGTTTAAATGAGCAGTCTTGTGGAAAACTAAAAGTCTAACTTGATGGGGCTTTCTTTTCCCAACACTCACTCCTCCAATAACAAACAACAACTCAAACAAATGTTGAACATTTGACAAAGAACACATTTTTGTTCATTTCAGTCAGTTTCCACTCACAAAACGCAGCAACACAGGTGGTTATACATACAGGTATCTCACAGTTACATCTGTGTTTACTGTTAGGTACAATGTCCTTTTCATAAAACTATAAAAATGTGATATTATATGATCCAACTCCTAACGGTCCTATCTTGTCATTCTTGGATTTTTGATTGATGTTCACACTTTTCTCCACAGAGTGAGGTACTATCGAAGGAGGTGATGACCAGCACGGACATCCTGCAGAGCTCCTCCACAGAGATCCGAGATGTGAAGAGCACGCTGCAAGCTCTGCAGATTGGGCTCCAGACCTTGTTGAGTATGGTGGGATACTAGAAAAGGACAATGTCCCCCGATGCAAAAACAAATTCTGTCGTGTTGAAAAGACCTCATTCGAAACATGCATTAACTTTCAGATGACTTTAGAGTGGGGTGATAAAGCAACACACAAGAAATTACAGAAATAATAACACTTTTTTGCATTCACATTTCTTGATGTCCACCTGAAATCACATGATGTATCCATACCATATGCATTAAACTCATTGCCTTTCCGTTCGGTCACAGAAAGCATCAGTGGAAGGTAACCTCTTTGAGACAGAGCCGTTACTCCACCATGTCTAATTATCAGATACAGGTCACCAGCATGGAGGAACAGTTGGGAAATCTCAGGGCTTACCTGGAGCATCAGGGACACGAATTCCAGATGCTGCTGGACATCAAGACCAGGCTGGAGATGGAGAATGCGGAATACAGGAGAATACTGGAAGGAGAGGGTAGTGTGAGGTGGGGTAAAAATATGAATAAAAGTTTTGAAGCCCTGTTTGTGAATGTTTATTTTTTATCTATCTCTTCTCTTATTTGTCTATCAGCGGTGGAATGTCCTCCAGCATGACCATGATGGGGAAAGTAGTGAGCGGCAGGGATCGTCTGAGGTGGGAAAATGTTTGAAGTGAAATAACATTACAGTAATAAAGGTTTTGATGCCCTCTGGTATTTTAATTTAATTAACTTACTTTGCTCTTATATGTTTTGCAGTAACAGCGGAATGTCCTCATCCACCACAACCACGACCGTGATCACTACGATGGAGGATAGAGGGGCTAGTCTGGACCTGGAGTGGGAAAACTGTTAGGACTTAAAAATGTATGATATGCTGTTGGTTTTGTGGCAGTGCAATATTTGAATGTCATTCATCTCTTTATAACTTATTTGTCTTGCAGTAACATCGGTGGATGATACTCCCCCACAACCAAGACAGTGACCATGGTGGATGGAGAATCAATGTGGTGGGAAAATATTTTAAATGAAATAATTTATTAAACAAAAATTGAAATGAAAAATACAAGCTATAGGTTTGTGACTCACCGTCTCTCCTGTTTGTCTTGCAGCAGTAGCAGCTCCACGGTGGTAACTGTGATAAAGGAGGTGGTTGAGATGGCCTCATGCCATACCGAGTCACACACCGAATGAGGTTCTAGTAATAGCTGGGGTCAACCCAACTAAATCAACTAATAAAGCTATTCTTTATCACTACAACATGAATTCCATTCATTTTCAAGATAAACCTGTTACATCTTAAACAGAAGTGTGAGTTCTAGTGAATCTATTATAAAGGTATAATACTCAAGAAGCATGATATGTGGGTAAAAGTCCATTCAAATTCAGCCAAAGATATTGTGAACCTACCAACTATGTCATGCTGGTGGTTGAAGGATAAAAATTATCAAATGACCTTGTCTGTGGTTACTGGTATCTTCATTCTGTATCTCAGAGCAAACATGTCTATAAAGCCATAGCAGTAGAATGTGCAATAATTAAGTGTTATAACTAAGAATTATAGAAACGACCATGAAATCACATGCCAACAGGCAGTGGTGTAAAGTAAAATTACTTTAAAGTACTACTTAAGAATTTTTTTAGTGTATCTGTACTTTATATTTTAGACAACTTTTACTTCACCACATTCCTAAAGAAAATAATGTACTTTTTACTCCAAACATTTTCCCTGACACCCAAAAATACTTATCAATAGAACATCCCTGGTTATCCCTACTGCCTCTGATCTGGACTCACGAAACACACATGCTTTGTTTGTGTTGGAGCATACCCCTGGCTATCCATAAACGTAAAAAACATAAACATTGTGCCATTTGGTTTGACTAATATGAGCAAATTGAAATGATTTATACTTTTGATACTTAAGTGTATTTAAAACCAAATACTTTTACTCAAGTAGTATTTTACTGGGTGACTTTCACTTGAGTCATTTTCAACTAAGGTATCTTTACTTTTACACAAACAACAAAGGAGTGAGGTAGTCAGCTTTTCTACAATGAAAATACTACAGTACCCATTTTAACTACATAAATGAATGTCCTATTACATAACAGCTAACTAGTAGCGGAACGATTACTGTAAAATATTACTACCGGTATCTATACTACTTTCTCAGATCTGTACACTTATAATAATGAGCATAGTGGCGATACAGTCAGGGTGCAACATTCGGTCTTGACCTGTTACCAATGCTCCAGTAAAGAGATTAATTTGCCACTCTGGTAGACAAGTTCATAATTCAGGACGAGACAAAAGAAAGGAGAGATTTGGTGTTGCATTAGTTTCTTTAATAATGAATTCCAGTACATGGTTAGGAATTACATGTTATCAATAAGGTTGTACACAATGAGTGATTTTTCTGGAGGAAAGAAACTGGAATGGCACTCACTACAACACAGATCAGATACAAAGTTTTCTATAAGTCCCTCAGTAACTTCACTGATCCCAACATAGACATTTGCATAATAGCAAATCAGTCAAGTTGACCCCCAAAGAACATAACGCAAAAAGCACAAAATGTATGAAATGTAAGAAAAGTGTAAGGAAAAACATATATATAGTATTTATATATAAAAAAAAAAGGAATAATACTTTGAAGAGGTTAAAGGTATTTAGCTACTATCAGTACTGCGGCTGCTGCTACCACCACTGCTGCTGGAGCTGCTCATGTCTGATCTCTCTCTTTTGTGAATTTGCTCATGTGCTTTGAGATGGCCTGACTGGCTGAAGTTCTTCCCACACTGGAGGCAGGCGAAAGGTCGCTCCCCAGTGTGGATTTGCTGGTGTGCTTTAAGATGTCCCAAACGGCCAAAGCTCTTACCGCACTGTGTGCAGCCGAATGGCCTCACCCCGGAATGTATCTTCTCGTGTGTTTTGAGGACCCCCGAGTTGCTGAATGTCTTCCCGCACTGAGAGCAGCAGTACGGTTTCTCACCAGTATGAATCTGCAGGTGGTTGTGGTAGCTCATTTCCTTGGTGAAGCTCTTTCCACAGTGTTGGCAGCAGAAAGGCCTCTCTCCGGTGTGGCTTAGCTGGTGGGCTTTGAGCTCCTTGGACTGACTGAAGCTCTTCCCACACTGAAGGCAACAGAAGGGCTTCTCGCCGGTGTGTAGACGCTGGTGTGAGCGGAGGTCATCTGCTTTGGTGAAGCCCTTGGGGCAGTGGGCACAGACGTAGGGTTTCTGACCCGTGTGAATAAGCTGGTGCCTCTTCAGGTTCCCTGCCTGGCCGAAGCTCTTGCCGCACTGCGAGCAGGTATATGGCCTCTCTCCTGTATGAATACGCTGGTGTGTTTTGAGGTTCCCCAGAGTGCTGAAATTCTTCCCACACTGGGTGCAAGAGAAAGGCTTCTCACCACTGAGGTTACGAGGTTTGCGTGGGGTTGTGCTATGCCCTTTCGGGCTTGTGTGGCCTGGGCCTTTGCCAGCATGGGTGGACTGCAGCTCGTAGAGGCCTCCTGCGCCAGGGAACTCGTTGTCCAGTCTATGGCCTTCCATGACCCCGTCATGGCTGAGCTTGTTAAGCTCGGTCCGGAGCTCGGCCATGTGGATGGACTCTAGGCTCATCTCTGTCTTGATGTGGTTGGACATCAGGTTGGGCTCATACTCAGTCTTGATGGCCCCGAGCTCGGTGGTGTAATAACACTGCAGGTCGGCGTGCTGTTCCGACCTGATGTAGTCCAGGCTGTCGGACACGTGGGTGATGTAGTCGAACACCAGGCTGGGCTCGTAGTGAGACTTCATAGAATACGAGTCACTCTCGTACTCAGAGCTGTGGAAGCAGTGGAGGTCATGGACGTGGTGCTCAGACTTGATGTAGTCCAACCCACTGATCTCCATCTTGATCTGTTCGTGGCCCAGCTCCGCCGTGCTCAATGGCTGGATCTCTGACAGGTCCACGGTGCGGATGGGGTCCAGGTCGTCTGCAGGCTCAGTCTTCACGCAAGGCAGCATGACCATGGGCTCTGCAATCTCTGCCGCCAGCGTTCCGAGCGTGCTGCAGTCAGACGAGAGCAGGTGGAGGGTTGGCGAGGTGCACTCAGGCCGAAGTGTATCCAGCGGCAGTGAGCCACACTCTGATGCTTGCAGCGTGTCAAGTCCTAGCGTGATGCACTCTGTCTCTAACTCTGCCATGGCTGCAGAGTCCTTATGCACCCGTCTCCAGTTAGTCCCGTAATGGATCAGAGAATAGTACTACTTTGCCCTGAAAAGAGCCTTGGCCCACTTGAGTGTCCCTCTGATAGTACAGCTTGTTCTGATGCCAAGCCTTCTTCCTTGGGTTAGGAGCAACACCTATCTTTGAAGCCCCTGGAATGAAAGAAGACACGGGATATGAAATAATTCAGAGTAATACAAAATAAACAGGTCTGTCAACTCATAACATTGGCTTATAATTACACAAATAAAACAAGCACACAGAATACTAAAAAGACAACTACACATTGTTACACAGAATCACAATACCTAGTGGCAAGCAAGCTATATGTATGAGAAACACACACACAGATGTGCAATGACAATAGAGATGTGCAAACTTCGAGAACTGTGTTCGTATTTTAACTGTACTGACATTCTAGAAAAATGAAGTAGGCCTTATATTTTTTAAGTTTTAATGATGGCTGGTGAGAAGTTGGCAGCCGAACGTCCTGAAATAGTTTTGGCTACTTCTAACTTCACAACATTCATGCTCATCAATTCGATTACTATACAATAACTCGCCTTGAAATCTAAATAGCACATGCTACCAGAATTAAGGACTTTAATCTAAGATACAACATGGGTGTTCATGTAATACCTGCATGTTCTGACCAGCTAGGTAGCACGCCAAACCCGCCACGCACATCATGCACTAGTTGGCTGCAAGAATCTGGCGGTGATTTTTTTTCTTCTCACCCAGTTGGTTGAGGATGGCCATAAGCAAGCTATTGCGTGACATATGAAGCGCTTACAACCAGCAAAAACTTTTCAGAGGGGGGATTTTTTTCACCGGCCAACTCTTTGCATGATTTTTAAAAGGGCATATTTCAGTTTACCAGCTGACTACTATCATACAAAGACAGGGCAAGATGCCATTTCTAGCTAACTAGCTAGCCAGTGGCCATCTTGTTTATCGCTAACGTCGATGCTGCTAGCTAGCTAGCTAGCTAGCTTTACAGATGCGCCTAACTAGCTCGATGACATGTAACGTTAGCTAGGAAGGAAAGAAAGTGGGACAGCTATACAGTACTGTTACTAGCTACTTTTTTTTTTTATTAACTTTGAGCGTGCATCCTGGACCCGTGCAGGTAGTACTAGGCAAGTGTCGTTAAACTAAATAAATTGTGTCGAATTACGAAACCTGTGCTGGGCCATACACATTCACACACTGGCATATGAGAAAGAGGTGGAAAAATAAAGAAAATCAGTCTAAAAACAGCAAGCTAGCAATAGCTACCTGCGGTTTCTCCGATTCATGGCTTTTTTAGCCTTCGGCTCGCCGTCGCCACAGTTGCTTGGCTTCAAACTGAACCCGACCCGCCACGTCCACCTCTACCGCGCAACCCTGCAGCCTCCGTATTGCTTTCTCTCCTTTCTTTCCCTTACTCCCTCTCTCTGTCATTGACTAATTCTGCTTCGTTTTCACTCTCTGTGTCGCTTTTCCTCGATGTTTCTGCTGTGCACTTCCGTCGTCTGATGTAAATGCGCGCGCAGCATGCATTCATCTCGCGTCATATATTGATATGAATTGTTGGCACTCGCAACATTGTATCATTCTCCACTGATCCATGGACTCGGCTTGTAAACGCAGTTGTAAATCAATCAGAGTATTGTCAAAGACCAGACACCACGCCCTGTCAGAGACCACTCTTGTAAATCGTCCAGGCTACGTCTTAGGCCAGTCTAGTGCTTGCAAAAACATTACAGACATGTTTTATGTATTTATTTATTTAACATGGCAAGACGGAACAAATTCTTATTTACAATGACGGCCTACACCAGCCAAACCCGGACGACGCTGGGCCAATTGTGGAACATAAAGCCAGTAACTGAACTATAAAGGAACGTCTTTGATTGTATTTTCCAATAACGTATATATAACATATTTTAATTATTCATGTAACTTGACATAAACTCAAAGTATACCAGTAGTTCAATAGTGTCTAACTTGCACTTTTTGTTGCAGTACTTCTGTCTGTTTCTACTTCTCTCCACTATTTATTGTTTAAATTACATGTTCACTCCAGATGTATATACCCATGGCTAATAAAAGCAACACATGTCCAAATGGTTATATTTCATAGACATATTAGAGTTGGTAATAATAACTGGGTCCCTGATTTGAGTCAGAATTTGGGTCGCAGGAGGTATCGAGTGGGTCTTGGGTGTCTGAGTCCCAAAAAAGTATATACACTGCTCAAAAAAATAAAGGGAACACTTAAACAACACAATGTAACTCCAAGTCAATCACACTTCTGTGAAATCAAACTGGTCCACTTAGGGAAGCAAACACTGATTGACAATAAATTTTCACATGCTGTTGTGCAATGGAATGGGACAAAAGGGTGGAAAATTATAGGCAATTAGGCCAGACACGCCAGAAAAAGGGGTGATCTCTGCGAGGTGGTGACCACAGACCACTTCTCAGTTTCCTATGCCTTCCTGGCTGATGTTTGGTCAAACTTTTGAATTGCTGGCGGGTGCTTCACTCTAGTGTAGCATGAACGGAGCTACAACCCACAGCAAGTGGACCTCCAGTAGTGCCAGCTCATCCAGGATGGCACATCAAATGCGAGCTGTGGCAAAAAGGTTTGCTGTGTCTGTCAGCGTAGTGTCTCCAGAGCATGCGAGGCGCTACCAGGAGAACAGGCCAGTAATCAGCGAGACGTGGAGGAGGGCCGTAGGAGGGCAACCAAACCCAGCAGCAGGGACCGCTAACCTCCGCCTTGTGCAAGGAGGTGCGCAACTACAGCGCCTGAAATGCCTCCACAGCAAAATGTGCATTCCGTGTCTGCTTCAAACGGTCGAAAACATGACTCCAAATGAGGGTGGTATGTAGGCCCGACGTCACAGCTGTGGGGTTGTTGCTTACAGCCCACACCGTGCGCGCACGTTTGGCTCATTTGCCAGGAGAACACCTAAGATTGGCAATTGTACAGTCCCACCTGGAGCCCTCTGTGCTCTTCCAGAGTGTAAGCAGGGTTCAACTATGAGCACATGAGCACATGTGACCAGACGTGACACGAGTCTGGAGAGCGTGGAACCGTTGGCGCCGTGTTGAAGCGATCTCAGCGACCGGTTTGGCTGATTGGGTCAGTCAATGGTTGTGGGGATGGCACTTTTTGGTGGGTGCCGCACAGCCCTCCATGTGCTCGCCAGAGGTAGCCTGACTGCCATTAAGGTACCGGCAGGAGATCCTCAGACCCTTGTGAGACCATTATGCTGACACATGCACATTTGCTGGCTGCTGGAAGGTTCATTATTGCAGGGCGCTGGTTAGTCCACCTCCTTGCCACAAGAGGCGGAGGTTAGCGGTCCTGCTGCTGTGTTGTTGCCCATCCTACGGCTACCTCCACGTTCGCTCTGATGTAACTGCCTGTCTCCTGTAGCGCCTCCATGCTCTGGACACTACGCTGACAGACACAGCAAACCTTTTTGCCACAGCTCGCACATTGATGTGCCATCCTGGAGAGCTGCACTACCTGAGCCACTTGTGTGGTTGTAGACTCCGTCTCATGCTACCACTGAGATGAGAGCACCGCCAGCATCAAAAGCTGTACCAAAACATCAGCCAGGAAGCATAGGAACTGAGAAGTGCGTGTGGTCACCACCTGCAGAATCACTCCTTTTTGGGCGGTGTCTTGCTAATGCCTATAAATTTCCACCTTTTGTCTATTCCATTTGCACAACAGCATAGTAAATTTATTGTCAATCAGTGTTGCTTCCTAAGTGGACAGTTTGATTTCACAGAAGTGTGATTGACTTGGAGTTACATTGTGTTGTTTAAGTGTTCCCTTTATTTTTTTGAGCAGTGTATATATATATTTTTTTTTAAGGAAAAATACTCCAGTCTGAACATAAACAACTTAAACCAGGTAGAAAGTGTGTAGAAATTATAATGAACTTGCATTTTTAAATAATTTAATCTCTGAACAATTTTTCTTCAATCACAGTATTTTAAATCTAGAGCTATTAGCAGTGCTATTTTGGTTGATTTTGTGCTCTCAAACCAGTGATTTAATTATTGACAATGAAAGAGGTGGGAATGTTGTTCCCTTGTCATATAATTGCTACATTTACTATCAATCACCGCATTCTTAACGGCAGGCTCAATAGCCTTGGCTTCTCAAATGTCTGCCTCGTCTGGTCACCAACTACTTCTCAGACAGAGTTCAGTGTGTCAAATCAGAGGGCATGTTGTCCGGACCTCTGGCAGTCTCTATGGAGGTGCCACAGGGTTCAATTCTCGGGCCTTCTCTTTTCTCTGTATACATTAACAATGTCGCTCATGCTGCGGGTGGTTCCCTGATCCACCGCTACGGAGACGCCACCATTCTGTATACATCTGGACCTTCTTTGGACACTGTGTTAACAAACTTCCAAACGAGCTTCAATGCCATACAACACTCCTTCCGTGGCCTCCAACTGCTCTTAAACACTAGTAAAACTAAATGCATGCTTCTCAACCGTTCGCTGCCTGCACCCGCCCGCCCGACTAGCATCACTATCACAGTGCCATCCGTTTTGTCACCAAAGCCCCAATACCAGCCACCACTGCGACCTGTATGCTCTAATAGGCTGGCCGTCGCTACATATTCGTTGCCAGACCCACTGGCTCCAGGTCATCTAAGTCTCTGCTAGGTAAAGCTCCGCCTTATCTCAGCTCACTGGTCACGATAACAACACCAACCCGTAGCACGCGCTCCAGCGGGTATATCTCACTGGTCATCCCCAAGCCAACACCTCCTTTGGCCGCCTTTCCTTCCAGTTCTCTGCTGCCAATGACTGGAACGAATTGCAAAAATCGCTGGAGACTTATATTTCCCTCACTAACTTTAAACATCAGCCATCCAAGCAACTAACCGATCGCTGCAGCTGTACTTAGCCCATCTGTAAATAGCCCATCCAATCTACTTACCCCATCCCCATATTGTTTTTATTTACTTTTCTGCTCTTTTGCACACCAGTATTTCTACTTGCACATCATCTGCATCTATCACTCCAGTGTTAATTTGCTAAATTATAATTACTTGCTACTATGGCCTATTTATTGCCTTACCACCTCACGCCATTTGCACACACTGTATATAGCCTTTTTTTCCTATTGTGTTATTGATTGTATGCTTGTTTAGTCAATGTATAACTCTGTTTGTTGCACTGCTTTGCTTTATCTTGGCCAGGTCGCAGTTGTAAATGACTACTAGCCTAACTGGTTAAATAAAGGTGAAATATACTGTATATATACATACAGTATATCACAAAAGTGAGTACACCCCTCACATTTTTGTAAATATTTGAGTATATCTTTTCATGTGACAACACTGAAGAAATTACACTTTGGGGGAGATAAGCACCGGAGCTGGTGGATATGTTTTAGGACCTTGCACTTCCTCACCTTCCGGTTTGAAGATGTACCCCACAGATTGCCTCAATTAGGGTTTTAGGTCTGGAGACATGCTCTTCTGGCCGTAGTCCATCCCACCTTTAAACCTTCCGAGCTTCTTTAGGCAAAGGCATGGTGGTCGTTCTTGGAGGTGTTGTTGTGGGTGAGGGGTCGGTCTTATCATGTTTGCTACTGCCTGCGCAGCCCCAGTCTCCGAACCGGGATGGGGAGTCATGCTCTGCTCTCAGTATGTCACAGTACATGTTGTGGCATTATCATGGTTTCCCTCAATGAATTTTGTAGCTCCCCATGTGCGGGCACTCAATGCAGGCCCCCGACCATGACACTCCCAACCACCATGCTTGACTGTAGGGCAAGACACACTTGTTTTGTACTCCTCAGTGGTTGCGCCACAACGCTTGACACATCTGAACCAAATAAGTTTCTTTGGTCTCATGCAGACCAGGAACATGGTTCCAGTAATGCATGTCTTAGTCTGCTTGTCTTCAGAAAATTGTTTTGCCGGGCATTTCGTTGTGGCATCATCTTTAGAAGAGGTTCTTTCTGGGACGACAGCCATGCAGACCGAATTTGATGGCAGTGGTAAGCGTTGTAATGGTTGAGCCTGAGGCTGACCCCCCACCCTTCATCCTCTGCAATGCAATGCTGGCAGCATCTACGTCTATTTCGCCAAAGAAACACTTGGGATATGACCGCTGAGCACGGTGCACTCAACTTCTTTTGGGTCGAACATGGCGAGGCCTGTTTCAGTCGGAACTGTCCAGTTAATCCTGTATGGTTTGGCACAGTGCTGTGCAGACTCCGTTTTCAGGGTCTTGGCAATCTTCTTATAGCCAGGCATCTTTATGTAGAGCAACAATTTCTTTTTTCCAGATCCTCAGCGAGTTTTTGCCATGAAGGTGCCATGTTGAACTTCCAGTGACCAGTCAGTATGAGGGAAGTGGTGGAGAGCGATGACACCAATAAGTTTAACTACACCTGCTCCCCATTCACGACTGAGACCTTTGGTAAGCACTAACGAGTAACATGACACCGGGGAGGGAAATGGCTAACTGGGGCCATTTTGACGATTTTCACCGACCTATCGGGGTGTTAGCTCCTTTGTGCTGGCGCCAGCGGTTTAGACATTATGGCTGTGTGTTGAGCTTATTTTGAGGGGACAGCAAATTTTAACCTGTTAACACAGCTGTACACTCACCTTACTTTACATTGTAGGCAAAGTGGTAATGTG
>NC_036860.1:71032718-71146196 GCF_002910315.2 Salvelinus sp. IW2-2015
CATGTCTCCAGACCTAAACCCTATTGAGCATCTGTGGGGCATCTTCAAACGGAAGGTGGAGGAGTGCAAGGTCTCTAACATCCACCAGCTCCGTGTTGTCGTCATGGAGGAGTGGAAGAGGACTCCAGTGGCAACCTGTGAAKCTCTGGTGAACTCCATGCCCAAGAGGGTTAAGGCAGTGCTGGAAAATGATGGTGGCCACACAMAATATTGACACTTTGGGCCCAATTTTGACATTTTCACTTAGGGGTGTACACACTTTTGTTGCCAGCGGTTTAGACATTAAAAGGCTGTGTGAGTTATTTTGAGGGGACAGCAAATTTACACTGTTATACAAGCTGTACACTCACTACTTTACATTGTAGCAAAGTGTCATTTCTTCAGTGTTGTCACATGAAACGATATACTCAAATATTTACAAAAATGGGAGTACTTTTGTTTACTCTCACTTTTGTGATATACTGTATATATTTTTAAAGAACCATAGTTAATGTCAGTTCTCACTTTACATGATTCTCAGTTATCTGAACCATGAGTGGTCAGATGTGTGTGGATGTGGACATTTTCTTCCATTAATCTCCCCCTAACCTGGACATCTGCCTCGTCCTTGTTCTGACCGGACATTCTGTAGTGGTTGCTACCGGCCTTAAGCCAGCACCTAAGATTGCTTATTGCATGCATGGTCCTTCGATTCTCTTCAACCCTACCCCTATTTTTCACCTGGGTTCATCATAACCATGTGTGTACACTACCTAACAGTTATGTCCCAGAGCATATATTGGCTTTCCAAACAGGAAGCGATGGGACGGGGCAGAGTTCGCCCAAATAGAGTAGATTCCTATTTTCTCCGCTTCTCCTGAGCGGCTTTCACGTGCATCGCCGACCGCTCCGCTTGGATAGAATTCCGACCACTGCCTAGCTCCATTGAAAATAAATGCTAAACTCTGCTACCGCTTCCTGACTAAACACAATCCCAGAATATTACATGATTTTCAGGTTTACCTTAAGTTGTATGAGAAATTGTCTCCCATCCCACATTTAGATCGTAATTACTTGGAAATTAAAATCTCATTGGATTCCATCCAAGTTTCAATTATCTTTTGGGTTTACTTTACCACCCCATGGCAAAATGAATAGAATTGTATGAAATGAATAATACAATTGCAAAATCTTCTCTCCGTCCCATGGTAAAAATGTGAATTGCAGCAAACTTGTTTTAAAACTGCAACATTTTCTCTCCGTTAAAATGTTTTGCTTGCTAGGTGGGGGGGGGGGGAGCTCAACAAAATGTTCCCCCAAAAGTGTGTGGATATGAACGTGGATATACAGACTGGTAAGCCACTGTGGCCCCTCCATGAGTTCAGATTTTTTTTGTGGACTCCACTCCCATCAAAGTTGCCAATCCCTGACCTAAATAATAAGGAAAACAATAAAAGGTTGATTGTTAACATTTATTCTTCTTACACTAAGTACCCAGTTGTTATTTTCTAATATGTATAACACAACGTCTCATTGCCTACATAATTATATTATCTTGGCAGAGTTGACTTGGCATGAATAGCATTTCAGAAGTGCTCTCTTGTTAAGAAATACAGAAACCAAACTACTCTACAATTTGGCAAAATCTAGTTTCAGCATGCCGAATTAAAGGGAATACAGATGTAGGATCTTCATTTGATCACCCTGTTGCAGAAGAACTTTATTGCAATGCAGGACATTTAAAATGTGTAAAAAGACTTCTGAAGTTTGTAATTTCCACTTTAAAATTTGACTTGATTTTCCCTTACAAAAATTGTATCAACCCCTACAAAAATGTCAATTTAATTATAATCCACATAATTCTAATTTTCTGTTGCTGCAACAAACTGGCTCAAATTAATATCTTACATCTGTATGTCCTACAATCGATCACATCTTATCAGAATATAATTGGGTGAAGAACTAAAACAATTTTACAATGCCACAAATGGAACATAAAATAAATAAAATCATTTTTTGAAATAATTGTTTAATTTGGATATCAATTTGAAATCTGCACATGTTCCCTGGATTACAAACATAATTCTAATACTTCTAAGAACACAACCAAAATCATATTAAAAAAAAGATAAAAAAAGATGTCTACTCCATTTAATTCCCTCTTTCAAAATGTTGCATCACAATTCAGTTTAAATCCCTTCTTTAATAATTTTGCACCTCCTTCACGTTTGGTTCAAATGAGGTTGAGGCTTTTACTCAGTTTATATTCTAAAAGGGAACCATTCAACCACTTTTCAGGAAATAGCCTAAATAAATGTCTAGAAGCGGACACAAGATTTCTTTACAATAATGCAATGCTCGATTGAATGCACTTCTTAATGACGACAAATCTGTGTGCATGCTCTTAGTAGGTTATAACTATATCCCTCTGTTACGTGCATAGGGATAATAGTTGTCTCTGTGACAAATGTGTGATATTAAATGTCCTACATTTCTGCAGTGAGCCATCTTTGCCAGGTAACTAAATAACATTTGTGTGGGTCCCATCAATGTTTGCAACCTTACAAACAGGTAACTGCCAAAATAAAGAAAACACCAACAGAGTGTCTTAATAGGGTGTTGGGCCACCACGACCCAGAACAGCTTCAATACACCTTGGCATAGAGTTCCAGACTCTTGTAGAATCTATCAGGGATGAGACACCATTCTTCCATGAGAAATAATTGTCCAATTGGGTTGAGATCTGGTGACTGAGACAGCCATGGCATATGGTTTACATCCTTTTCATGCTCTTCAAAAGATTCAGTGACCACTCGTGCCCTGTGGATGGGGGCATAACCATGGTAACCAATATAATGGCCTGCCCAGCATTTTTATACATGACCCTAAGCATGATGGGTTGTGAATGACCTGCTTTCAATATACTTTGTATATTTCATTTACTCAAGTGTTTCCATTGTTGTGGCAGTTATCTGTATGCCCATGTGACAAAGGAAGAGAATATTTACATTTACATTTTACATTTAAGTCATTTAGCTGACGCTCTTATCCAGAGCGACTTACAAATTGGAAAGTTCATACATTTTCATCCTGGTCCCCCGTGGGGAATGAACCCACAACCCTGGCGTTGCAAGCGCCATGCTCTACCAACTGAGCCACACGGGACCACACTATGGCTTCACTATGGCTTAATAGTGAACTGTTTTGGTAGGAATCCTTAAAGGTTGTGCTAGTTAACACTATTCTACTGTCATGCAGACATATGTGATACTATTGAGGTAATTGTGTTTCAAATAACCAATTTGCTGTGTTTACTCTTTTCTGATATTCAAAATGAGGTATGGAGGTATTGTAAAGTAACAGCAAAAATAACAAAGTGCTATAAATGAGAAGAACACGTGTCAGACTAGGCATTTGAAGAAAAGTGGTTTGGTGATTCATAAGCAAAAATGACAAAATGAGGCATTTGAACACAGTCTTCACAACTCTTTCAAGGGGTGTGTTAAAGTCTTGATAACACTTAGCGGGCATTAGGGGACAAAACATCAATGCGAGAGCAAAGTGCTAGATAGGAGAAAGACGGGGTCGGGATATGGCTAACATTGAAACGTAAAACAAATAAAGCAGATGTTGTGTCAAGTTCACAGTTCCAATGAATGGAGTTCAGACAATACTGATGCGTCACACCAATCTACTTAAATTTGCAATTCGGCACTGTTCAAGGTTAGCTTACTGCGGAGCACAAACGTGTTTTGAGTGGTGATGTGTCTATACAAGACAGTGCACTTTATTCCCACTAAAAGCAGTATGTGAGTTCTAGATAGGACAAAGTATAGGCAAATCATCAATAGCAAGTCATTAAATGCAAGTGTGCAGCACTGGCTGCAGGTACAATTAGCAAAATACATTTTCTACCACTTAAAGCCTTTAAGGGTTTCTACAATGTTTCAGTCTTAGGCTGTGTTAACATAGGCAGGCCAATTATATTTTCCAATAATCAGTTCAGCTCTTTTGCCAATAATACTCTTTTGCATTAGAGACCAGTCTTAAACACTTTAAAATCATCAATTTGCACATTGGTTACAACCCTGAAGTCAAGGAGGGAAATTCTCTCTCCATACATTGTATCTTATGAAAATGTGAATACGTTGCATGCAATTTCTTTAAATTGGTTACAGTTGAAGATGCGAGAGGCTGTGTACCAAACCATTTTAAAATTGTGCCCATGTAAACTTTGATGCTGGTTTGACCTGAATAAAAGACCCATATCTTTTGTAATCTATTGTCTTCTCAGATTCCAATAGAATTAGAACATGTGGTCCTGATGGTTTCTGGTACATAGTAATTCATCCACACTTATGTCAAGGACTTACATGAGTTAAAGCACAAGGGAGTGTAAACTAAGATGTAATCTGTGGCTACAATTAAGCAAAATATGAAAAGGTAGCGCAGGAGCACAAATTCAGAACAGCGCTAGTACGACTAATTTAACAGAAAAAGTCAGTGGGCACGTGAGTACGACTACAATGGACTGGGACGTTGCCGTGGGTTTCCCGCTCTGGTGTAGAAGCCGGCCTGATGCCTTAAACAGAGCCACAGAAACAACCTTTCCTGAGGAAGACAAAACAAATCCAGTGGATTACGGAAGAGATGAGTATTTCTTTTCAGCGATTGTTGTTTGAAGTGCATGTACATCAACAATAGGTTACTGGCTTCGCCATGAACATTACCATGGTCTCAATGGTACAGAGTATTGCTTGCTATTACATTCATGCTTTGTGCTGAGTGATTAACCATCATTTCAGTTATTTTTCAGTTTCTAAACAACTAATTGACTAATGGTAAAATTACTTGAATTCTTTTTTTTTTACTGTGAGCTCAATGTGCACAATGCAACATTTCTCTAAAGATAAATCATATTAAGCCTAAACTGTGCGATATGTTAGGGAGTTGCAGTTTACAACAGCCCAAAATACTACATTGTTTGGCACAGAAAACATGGCAATTAACTACTATGACCATAATCCATTGCGTGCCTACTTGTCCCGCCTGTGTGTTTCGCTACATTAGTGTGGGGCAGAGAGAGAAAGAGAGAATGTGCGATCAAGAGGGATAGAGAGCAGTTGCTTCACGAGGTATCTCTACCTGAAAATACATGATCTAAGTCATTGATAGTTGGTATTCAGCAGTCATAAAAGTATGCGTTATTTACTTTGAAGAACTACTAAAATAGTAATTGTCAGACAGCATAGGCAGCAGCTCTAGAGATTTGAGATGACTTGGAATGAAATAAAGCCATCAAATAAAACAAATATGATATACACAACTTAAATATTTTATTAAACTAAAGTCATGCAAATAAATGGTTAATAAGTGATAAGCAGTATCATGTGACTTTAATTGTTTTTCTGTGTTACAGCATTCAACCCACAATGCATTTATTAAAGTTTTTTTTTTTTTTTTACCGAACCGAAACTAAACCGACCTCAAAAAGCACTTATCGTTCAGCACTACAAGCTGCAGACGCATCTACAAGAGACAAAGCACAATCAAAATGGGAAGACTCTACGATACTTAAGGAATCTGGCAGAGGGGCTTAAACAGTGTTTGCCTCCCAAGATATCTGTAGAAAAGCAAAGGGCAATCCTGCAAACACCAGGAAGTCTCAAATCTATACAACCCTGCCCCTCAACCCCCCCACCCATCCATTAGAATGCCCCTCCCTTCAATATTTTATGTTCCAACAAAGTATTCTAGTAGGCATGGCGATATGAGCAGAAACAATATTCCTGATGTCCAATCAGATGCTCCACATGCATTTGACTCATCCGGAGGTCAAACATGACAAATAAAACAAACCAAAAAGTGTGTTTTATCAATGTGGTATTTCTCTACTTCCCATGACACTTGAAAACCCAGCCTGCACAATCAGCACGAGGGCGAGATTCCATTCTTTCCCTCACTTTATCTTCGTAGACTTGTCAGGAATGGTCCTTCCAGGGCAGACATGGATAGGATGTAGAAAAGCCCAAGAGGGACCACTGTGCCACTTCAGTCACACAGCTTGTGCAAGTCATCAACTAGAGGTCTGCAGGCTTGTGATTCAGGAGTAAATTGCACGATGTTCTGAATTGTTCGGAATCTGTGGTTCTTTAAAAAAAAACTAAGGGCTACCAATGTAACAATACCTTTATCAAACTTATATTATTTGACTGTTTAAAGGAGGTATTTATGTTGAGTGAAAAAATACAAATACTGTCAAGTGAGGACTGTAAATAGTGAATTGCATGAAGAAGGTAAAGAGATACCAGGTTCTTTCCACCTGCACAGAGATTCACATTCAGAGATAAGCAAAACAAAGGTATTACCTCTGCTATCGACTCCAGCAGTCCGTCTCTCTCCCCCTTTACCCTGGGCACATACGCCCTTTGAAATTGAGTCACTGCTTGTAGCACCGGGAAAAAGATGAGACAACGCTTCTGCCACTGAAAGATACAATTCTCACAAATCAGTGTAATGTTTATTGAAGTTGCAGTCCACAAAAGCCAAGATTATGGCCTCCGGTATAGCAAATAACCTTGATGTGAAATAATAAAGCACAAAGAGACCAGTTTGATATTCCAAAAATGTAGAAAAGTATATAGAGAAAAGTAAAAAGATCACTTAAAAATGTAACTTCATTGTTTGTTGTGAGCGCCACTGTCCCATGCTATAGAGAATGTACAATGGCGATACATACTAACCACAACTACCAGCGAGATCCAATCCCAAATTATTACAAAGTATTTACCTTGTCGCCACATGTAAGAAATCAAAATGGTGGTAACAATTAAGAAACAGCAGTCAGCAAAACTGTACCTGGAAAAAATGCCTCCGATTCCAGACTTAAGGTACTTAAAAGTCAACTCATGTATGAACTCGAGTACCGGTGACCATCCTGCTACTGATATGGCTATGTGAGATATGGACTGAAGATCGACTTTGATTCCAATTCTCCTTTTTTTTTTTTTTTGCTTCAATCGTCCAATTCCCTTTTCCACCTGCTCAAGACTTTTTCCCAGTGTGTGTTCGTAAGTGCGCCTGTAGCCGGGATGCCTGATGGAAGCGTTTCCCGCACTCGGAACAGCAGATTGCTGTCGCCAGTGCTGTGCTGATATGAGTCTGCTGGTGAGTTTTCAGGAGCGGCGCTCGGCTGAACTTCTTGCCGCATACTTTACACTCGTAACCCTTCCTGCCTTTGAGAGGCACGGTCTTCACCTTTGAGTCCAGCGTCGTTGTCCCTTTGTCATCCTTCTCTTCGTCTTCCTCCTCCTCCTCATCCTCCTGTGAAACAGCAACCTTTTTCTTGGGAGGAGATGGGCAGCTCTGGTTAGGCGATTCTGTGTTTTGCCGTCGCACAGCTGCTCTGCCAGGTGAAGCGTCGGGGAGCAGGGCGATGGTTTCCATGGTGTTCTCGTCTTCCTCTAGGAGCTGAGCGGGGAGTGTGAGGAGCCGGTGAAGCATCGACGGAGACCTGAGGGACTCCTCAACTGAAACACAGACGGAGGGATAGAAAGAGACAAAAAAAATTGTGAGTGAAATGAAGATTATAGGCAATAAAGGGTGACAGATTTTAATAATAGGGGAAGGAAATCCAATTGGTCCAAGAGGATGTGACAATGAAGCTACAGCCATCTTATTTTGTACAAGACTCAGAGAATAAACATTAAGGAGAACAGATACCTGAATATAATACAAAATTAAGCATAAAGAGTCATGGGACTTAAGAGTAAGTGTGCACATAACTGGCCATGTCACGTAGGGATATCATTTCAGTACTTCCCATGCGCACCTGTGGCTGTGGTGCTTATGGTAGCAGTAGGGTCTTGCGGAGTGTCCAAGGTCGAGGAGAGGACCTCCATGTCCTCCAGAGGCATCCACTGGGGTTCTTGCAGGGGGCTGGTGGGGGTGGGCTCCAGGTTCTCACGGATCAGAGCGTTCAGACTGGGGAAGGAGCCCACAATCCCCAGCCCAGATCCCCCGGTCCTCTCCTCACCCCCCTTCCCTGAAGCCAGCTCTTTGATTTGCCACAGGTCGCTGCACCACTTCTGCCCAAACACCTTGTCCAGGATGGGGACCCAGTCCTGGGCTACGGTCAGGACAGCCTGCTTGTCACTGTCTACACACAGAGGGGGAGAGAGAGCAACAAATCTGAGAACAAGACAAACCTGAACTGGAACACAAATACAATTCATACAGGCTGTGGTCCAGACAGCTTTCTTGTCACTGTCTGCACAGAGGGGGAGAAAGAGACGAAACAAACTTGAACAAGACAACTGAACTGGAACGAAAGTGCAAAACGCATGCACGTTTGTGTTTGTACATCATTGCACCTGAAGAAGCAGTTAACAAATTTCAGTGATTATTTCCATCACTATAGAAGTCATTTCTAATGTCGTACATTTTATTATTGATCAATTTGACAAAAATGCTTACATTAAGAGACCCAAGGCAATATACACATAGGAAGTGTTTGTTTGCTTATACTGAACCAGCTTAATAATATCTAAGCACTATTACCAGCACAAGTATAAGACTGGACTCTTAGAGTAGAGGGAAACCTATATCTGCTGTACATGGCATGACGCCATATATACTGTAACAGATTGCAGGGGCTTAACTGGAGCAACTATTTGGCACTGACACGGTTAATAGTTAACTATAACAGGTGAGCTTCAGCTCCCATTTTGACAGCTACTAAATAGGTCAATTGACCAGTTCAACAGACTGGTGTTGTGTGCAAGGCATGGCTTATAACGTGGTTATGAAACACATTAACATTTTTATTTAGAAAATGGGGCCTCAGAGCTCTGGTTAGTCCATATTGACTCCTATTCAAACTGTTTTTGTGTGTGTTTTACAGTCAGACTTCCTGGCCACAAGCATATTTTCAGCACCAGAAATTAAGGGAACACTTAATTTGTTTCAATTGATACTTGCTAAGTGTTTACTCAGACATAACATGGTCATTATGTGTACTTTCTGGCAATTCAAAGAATTTAACACAATTGGTAACCAACTGGTATGTACCGGCACTTGTTTCAATGTAGAATGACTCCCAAAATAACCTTCATTATTAGGTCATTACCAATTTATCAAGTAAGCAAAAATAGCAGCTTGTAAAATAAAGAGAGATGATTAACAATACCCTTGTATTCAACTTAATATGTTGTGTAAATCCATTCGAATTCAATCACTTTTTGACAGCATCCCTTTTAATTTAAACAAAACTTTCCACACGTGTATGCCCGTGGACAAAGTGGTCAGAAAGTCACTTTTTGGACCTGAATGCATAAGCATTCAGGAGAGAAAGGTCCTCAAAGTTGACCCATTTTTCATACCATGACACATCCATGTCTTCATCACTGGAAAAGATAAATGGTTGAGCTAGATAGAATTTAAAAGCCTAGAAAAACAGGGTTGTCTATTTTATAAGTTCTTGAGAACAAATGTAAAAAAATATTTTTTTTTTCTTCTTCTTCATATTATCATGTTGTAGCTCAGACCCTAGTTTACATTATCTGAGGTTTTTATGTCGTGCCCGCCATCAGTTGAGACACAACATGCTCTTAAATACAGGTTGGGTGTCATTTCAATCATAGAAAAATAAGTCATAGAATGGACATATTCCTTCAGATCACTGCAATTTAGCTGCTACACCATTGAAATTTAAATGGAATATTTTACTTCTAATTAGTACCATAAAGGTGGCCACCGGTCCATCCAATGTCGAATGTCAACTTAAATGGTTATGTCTATTCTGTAATCTATATTTCAAATTGGTTTCCTATGGAGGATTGATAGTATAATTTAAAGCAGATATTCCCATTTCATGTCAACATTGTCAGAAGTGTGGACCTCCAACCATCTTTGTGGTACCATTCGAATGTAGAAATGTCCATTTTATTCCAGGTTAAGTACAGTTATCAGCTAAAACATGACAACCGATGGTGGGCACACTACAAAAACCTCAGATTATGTAAAATAGGGGCTAAGATACAACACGTGAATATGAAAAACCACTTTACGTGTTTTTAGATAATTGACGTTTAAGGTTAAAAAACAAATATCACATTTTATTTAAAAAAATTAATTCTGGACATTATCCAATTTATTGACAACCCTGTTTGTAGGTTTTTTAAATGAAACTCAACCTTTTATCTTTTCCAGTGATGAAGACATGGATGCCTCATGGTATTTTCTGAGCACATCTACAACAGGTAAATATGTTTGGAAGGTTTCGTTCAAATCAAAAGGGGTTCTGTCAAAAAGTGATTGAATTCAACTGGATTTACCCTGTGGCATTGCAAGTTGCAACTTGAAACCATATGAACAGGAAGTTACTGGCCTCTCATGAGTAATTTAATGTATAGGCAGAGGAGGTGCCGAGCCATGGCCGTACTGTGGTACTTTCCATCCCTACATTTTCGATAACAAAGCATAACCTCCAGTGCTGTGGGATTTGACTGGTATCATAGCATAACCCTTTTATGTGTGTGTCACATTTGGGGCTGTAAATAAAGCATGCAGTTGATTGTCATGTTGACTAGAACATCATTTTAATGTTAAAACACAGACCATTTGTTGTCTCCGTTTGCTCCCTTTGTCCCCGGACAATTTTGACTGTGACGTTTCTGGATTCCTGCCTAGTGTCCTCTGAGCCGCTGGGAAATGCTGTGTTGTTTTCCGACCCACACCTCCTCGACACTCCACCCTTCCCGTTCTCCTGGTGAGCCACACGGCGTAACTGCTCCTCCAGAGCGCTGTGCTCCCGCTCTTTCTTGGTCATCTCCAGGAGCAGGTCATCGAAACTGGCCTCCACGATTTTGGTCAGCTCGCACACAGCAAACTCCAGCACATGCTCCATGACCATCTTTAGCTGACCTGCAGAGAAGGAAGCAGAGACAAAATAGTTATAATGAAAGACAGTAGGCTAATTCTGATAAGGAAATAGATCAGTAAATAATGGAGAGGAAAGTAGAAATAAAAACCTGTTGTGAGTTAAGAGGAAATGATTAGGCAAAGGCTGGTATGTTTGTAGATAGTGACATTTGAAAGTTGGCACCGATTAAGGTTAAAAAATAAAAAATAATGATGTAAATCACGTTGCGCACAATGCTCTCATTCTAGGATATTTGTTGAACAAAGTAGGCAAAAACAACCCTGTATCCTTGCAGGGAAACTGCTCTCCAAAACGACTCTTTTTACTATGTAAATGACTAGGGTTGCAATTATTTGTGTAGAGGATTTAATCAAATAACACATGTATTCTGCAATGAAATCACAAGCCACACTATTTCCAAACTTGGTTTGGGAAAATGGCATTTCATCCATTTCAAATGTTACGGTTTCTTTTTGGCTCAGCCATTAGAATTGGAAAAATAACAGCCATTGAGTCCTTTTGAATCCAGTTTTTCCCCCTTTTTGGGGGAGTCCAAAACACTGAAGAAAAAATCATCCCATATTGAGTTTTACTTGGCATCCTTTGAGATCAACCACTTTTTAGTGACCAGCAATGGGTATTACCTTTCGCCTGTGCAATACAACGACTCAAAAGTTACAGATATCAGCCATGTTAAATGTCTCTTGATTGAATTGTTGTGGCACTGCCAGACTGTGAAAATCACTTGATTGATAACAACCATATGAGACCCAGAAAAGACATGTCTAGGGGACAGATTTGAGCTTTCCTTATAAATGCCAATTTCTCAATTTTTGATTGGTTGCTGTTACAAATACACCAATCAAAGACAGTTTAAATGTGAGGCAGGATTTATTGGGCACTTCATCCATGGTGGCAATGACAATACATTTGTTATATTCAATACGAGTGAATTACTATAATTAAGTCTCCTACTTTTATAGAGCAGTAAAAATATTTAAGGGAATCCTTTATAATACCATGAGAAGGCTTCATTGCTCAGATAGCTCGGTCACATCCCCCTTTGCAATAGGTATAATTTGGGAGCGGTAAACATTCCCTTGAAGTAATCAAGGGAGTTTTCACAGATCCCATAATGGTTTTGAAGCTAAATCAAATTACCACACTTGATATTTTCAAATATATCCAATCACAGACAAAATACGCTTTCCATTGCATACACTGTAGTGCAAATATCTCCATGATGATATCTGACAAATGAGCTAGACTACTCTTTCCAAGAATTAACACCTGTGTAGTAGAAAGCCTAGGCCTAGCCGACATGCTGAATCATACAATGGCCTACACACACACACACACACACACGATGACTCCCACCCTCTGTTCTTAACCACAAGTTGTAAATGTAAAACAAGTTGTGCAAAACATTTTACATATCCATCACCACACATAGGTAGCGTTAGGTCTTAGTTACAGATAAAGCTGAGAAGAAACGGAACTACTTAGTCATTGATCACGGTTTCATGCGCACAATAATAAGATTGTGGATAGTCAGATTAATAGAATAGATTGTTTAAAGATGCACTACGCAGAAATCGCTCCGCCATTTCCTGGGTGCTAAAAATCTAATAGTTAACCTAATTTCAGTTTGTGACAAAACAAGCAAACATAGTGTTGAGAATAATTGTACCATCCCAACTGCTGTGAAAGATATTTTCCATGAAGCTGGTGTACAAAACCGAAAGTAAAAGATGCTAAAACGAAACTTAAGAATGTGAATCATAGAAAATAACACACATTGAACAGATCTACCGCCTCTGACTTGACAGATATATAAAACTCACATTTCTATGTGAATTTGGTCGAGACGCCCCAAAATTTTAATATTGCAGCTTTAAAATGTTTACATGCTTTGAAGAATAACAATTTCACTATTAATCTTATTTACATGGACATCTGAAATCAGGCTTCTGATGGGACTTTTGATGAATGCAGAAAAATCGCCATTCAAAAGAAACATTCTACCACAGTGACCATGTTATTTTTGCGAAGACTATTTTGTTCTGAGGTTGGACATAACGCGTGTGTGTGAAAACTATTTCTAAGATGCATACTTTCAGTTTTTCCAAACTCAATTCACTTGTGCATAAAAAGGAGGCTTGCACTACCGATGCTGGCAAATGCGTAGACCAAATACACTGCCGGAACGCCAATTAAGTTGTTTTACATGTCTTAAATATTTTAAAGATTGCTCAGAAAACCAGGTGTTTTAATCAACGTATGCTTACTTCGATTATGACCTTACCCCGATTAAGATAAGCAAGGTGTTTACATTATTAATGCCATACTCAGCCTTCTGCCATAATCAGTTTCATATAAAATGATTAGTGTGCATGTAAACGTACTCATTGATGTGATTTGACTAAAGTAGGAGTGGGATGGCAACTGCTTTAAAGCTGTGGTGAGCAGCAGAGCACCAAGCTGCTGCAGACAATGACAGCATAGGCGTAGTTGGTTTCTGGCAACCTTAGATCATCTACAATGCCGCTTGACAAAGCAAACAGGGTTTTACACACACGGATTTACATAACTAGAAAAGAGAATGGATTACATGTCCAAATCCCTGAGGAAGAAAACAAATCAAGTTGGAAATCAAGTGTGAAAACGTTGTGGAGCATGGTCTCTACAATTAACCCTTTTTGTTAAAACCACAGGATATAAATAGTAAGTGAGCTGAGTCAGAGGGGTTGAAGCCTACTAGCCTAATTGTTATTGTTGCATTGTGAAAGTATGACATCATGCACTGTATGAGTAGCTACCTGTGTGGGTGTCTGAAGGATGAATGTTGCTGCCAGGTTTCATTTACCTACAACATCAAAATGGCCTCCCTGGCCGTCACAACTTAAATATCCTAATAAGTGGCGAGATACAGCTCCAGCCTCAGCTTTGTCCAAAATGTGCAAATTGAGTTGAAGGTCTGCCAATGGCCTCAGCATTTGTGTCTCCTCCACCCGCCATTTAATATCTCACACCCCTCCTCTGCCTAAATGTATCCCCTCTGAGAACTGAGTGGGTGTGGTTTGCGCTTGTGACTGTCATTGGAGAATTATTGGGGGGGGAAAGGCTTCCTATCCTTTGCTGCCACTGCTAAGTAAAGGCTCAACAACAATAACGTCATTGCTTTACCAACCACTGATAGTCCTCTCATCCCAACCCATCTTCAATTACAGAGAAGAATGTAGGAAGGGATGCATGTTGCAGTAGTCAATAAGTAGGCCTATCATTTTCACTGATAGGAAAAATGAATGGGGATGGATGTGCAGCCTTTCAGTGAACCGTTTGCTTGACACAACCAGTGACAAGGTTGGTGATGTTGTCACTGGTTCTCAACCTACAACGTGTACATTGCAACAATCTCAATGGCAAACAATGTCACCGCAGATGACAAATTGTCCTCGACACATAATTATTGTTAAGTGTACACCTCGAGACAAGAGCCCATTGTAAGCGTTCACAAGGACACATGCCCGAGTCAAATAAAACCCAAGTGAAACAAAGAAACCAAGGTAATAGAACCACATTGAAAACGACCGTTTTTCATATCCTGAAGATTTTACCACACATGTCATTGATTCTCAGCGTGCTGCAGGCTACTACTGCACGTCATATTTACATATCAACTCTGGTTATTATTATCAAGCTTTTTCCGCTCTATGGGGATGCCTATACCAGGATGCTGTGCTTTGTCCTGTTGTTGTTGATTTCGCCACTATATGTAAAAGGAGTGTGTGGATACGTTGTGCCACAGAAACATAAACAAACAGTCGGTGGTCAAACAGACTGTAGGGCTACAGAATGGAGTTATTGCCTTGTTTCAAATGTATAAACCGCTAGGTTCCTTGGGAGTAAACTTGCCTAACTAGCAACCTTACCTAACTAGTAACCTTACCTAACTAGCAACCTTACCTAACTAGCAACCTTACCTAACTAGCAACCTTACCTAACTAGCAACCTTACCTAACTAGCAACCTTACCCACTACTCGTCCTTTTTGATCCAGTCTTTCTGTGTTTGCGTGCACGCCGCGCTCTGTGCTGTGGCTGGGGGTGTGTGTCTCCGGCTTTGTTCGATCGGTGGCCGCGTTGTCCTCCATGCCACCGTTGAACGCGGCTCCATTTTCTACCCCATTACATTCAAACTCCAGTGATTTAAGCTTTAACTTAAGTCGTTGGTTTTCTTGTTCTTTGACGGCCGTTTTCATTAACACAGAATTCAAGCTTGACCCAACAGTCTTGGTTATTTCCTGGACTGCGAGTTGCACTACTTGCTCTAGTGCAGATTCCAGCTGACCTTGAAAAAACGAAATGTATACGGCGCCGTTCATGATTTCGTCCGTTTTGGTGGAAGACCTCTTTCATTCTTTCCCCCACATCCCCAAAATATAAAATAGAAGTCAGCGCACAACTGATTCACACAGAGAACTAGCTACCTCTATCAACGCATCATGTGTGTACACCCCTTGGATGCTACCGTAGTATCACTAGTGCAAACGCAATACGTTTCCCGTATCTCATTCATGACAATTGTGTTTCCAGTCCGGAGAAGGTATAGGGACACGCCTGCTGCCCACATTTATGTCGTAGGATATGTCGTGCACCTGAGAGCGCAGTGTGGAGAAGAATCGACTCGGTTAAGTCAGTCGTCCTAATAAACCCTTTTCAGCTAGTTTATGCTGGCTAGCATACAACTATACTGAACAAAAATATAAACGCAACATGTAAGTGTTAGTGCCATGTTTCATGAGCTGAAATAAAACATCACAGAAATGTTCCATATGCACAAAAAGCTTATTTTTCTCAAATATTGTGCACAAAGTTGCTTACAACCCTGTTAGTAAGCATTTCTCCTTTGCCAAGGTAATCCATCCACCTGACAAGTGTGGCATATAAAGAAGCTGATTAAACAGCATGATAATTAAACAGGTGCACCTTGTGCTGGGGACAATAAAAGGCCACTAAAATGTGCAGTTTTGTCACACAACACAATGCCACAGATGTGAAGTTTTGAGGGAGTGTGCAATTGGCATGATGACTGCAGGAATGTCCACCAGAGCTGTTGCCATAGAATTGAATGTTCATTTCTGTACCATAACCTGCCTCCAATGTCATTTTAGAGAATTTGGCAGTACGTTCAACCAGCCCCTCACTAATCATGCCAGCCCAGGACCTCCACATCCGGCTTCTTCATCTGTGGGATTGTCTGAGACCAGCCACCCGGACAGCTGATGAAACTGAGAAGTATTTCTGTCTGTGGGGGAAAACGTATTCTGATTGGCTGGGCCTGGCTCCCCCAGTGAGTGGGCCTGGCTCCCAAGTGAGTGGGCCTATGCCCTCCCAGGCCCACCCATGGCTGTGCCCCTGCTCAGTCATGTGAAATCCAGGGCCATAGGGTCTAACGAATTTATTTCAATTGACTGATTTCCATATATGAGCTGTAACTTAGTAAAATTGTTGAAATTGTTGCATGTTGCGTTCATATTTTTGTTCAGTATAGTTAAGAAACTAAAAGAAAGTTATGTTTATTTCGATGGGCAAGGAGAAATAACATATAGAAACGTCACAATCTCCAATTTGGTCCATCCCACTTGATTTTACTTCGAGTAGTAGGATTGCAGCCTACACGACAAATATTGGTAGTAACCATTTGGATGCCACCGTCATACGGTCTACACTGCTCAAATGGGTGAGTTTGCACTGCAAGCTGACAGACAACACAACACAGGGCACACTTCGCTCCCGCAGTAAGGAGGGGGAAGTAGCTAGATAGTGTAGCCAATATCAGGCCAGGGTGACGACTAAACCACATTTATTGTTGTGATTTTCACCGAAAATATACAGCTGCGGCATTAACGTCTAATGTTACATTATTGTAATAAAACATTTTTTATCCGATATTAAATGAATGATTCGGAACACTCCCAGGTTCCAACTTTGGCTGAGTAAAACATTATCTCTGAAGTTTCTAGCCACAAGCATAAACTAGAAGGGCTCATCAAAACTAATGACTGAACTGAACCAAATATGCATAGCCATCTCGAGACAATTTTGATTTAGTGTTATTTTCTTCTCAAAGCTGCCAGGATGTCACGTGTCCTACTTATATCAGTACACTCATAACACCTGAAGCATTACGAAACTTATATTCGATCAAATAAACCTCACGTTGCAAATAAGCCATTCATTTATTTGTTGACCTAATTCCACACTATCAATGACCGCCATACAAAAACTCCTTGCTTGGTGGGCGAAACAACGAAAAGACGCCACCTGCTGGAAGGGAGACAGATTTCCCGCCGAGTTGGGCCTCTCTCTTCTGACTGAACTAACTGAACCCAATGCGTTTGTCTCGGCTCAACTTTGGCTGTGCGACAAACGTCATCAATTTGGGCACCAGGCGTATCCATATAGCCTTTCGCTTTACGGTCGGCCACGTGTGCACGCCATTTTGCTTAAGTAGACTCAGAGAGACAATCGCTGTCTTAAACAGTACACACCATGACATACATTTCCCACTATTGAAAATTGTAGATTTAAAAAATATGTACAAAATTAAATAAAAATAAGGCTAGGTTACATAATACTTTACATTATGGCATACTTACAATAATGTAAAGGCGTGTTTAAGTAGTTTATAAACTTAATATTTTATATATTATTAGTTTATATATAATTTATAAATATGTAATAAACTATAACACATATATGCCTAATATATTTATAAACTAATAATTAACAGTTTAATGAACTAATATTATTTAACTTATATAACCAATTATCAACTACTTATGAACTGGATCAATCAATATCATCGATCATACCTCAGACTACATTCCAGTCACTCAACTTTTAAGTCTCCAACTATGAAGTATTAGCTATGACATTCACCATTACTAAAGATTACTTGTATGTTAATTGTTGTTGTTGATCATAATAAAGTTATACTATTAAAACTATTATTTTCACATTAACCCCTTCTTTACATTGTTTGCTATGCTTGACCGGGGTTCCCCCTCAGCTTTGCTAAAAAGAAAGAACATTTCCTAGAATACATATAATAATAATGCAGACCCAAAGTGGGTCGCAGACCTGTTAATAATGGTGGGTCGCGATGTGTCAGACTACATTTCTAATTATTTAATTAATTACTGGAATTGATTTTGGCAAAGTGCAACTGCACTCTCTGTTCAGTGCGCTCTCTGCTTAATAACAGCGGTGTCTCTGCTCAGTTTGGCAGCTGCATGAGTAGGGGAAGGAGATGCCCGTGTGCTTCGCGGTTTAAACAGATCTTTTTTTCTGCAGTTTTCTTGAAGATCACTCCGCGACCCACACGCTGCAGTGCTGTTGTTCAGCAGCAGATGATGCGCTGTCAGCCACTGGCTTGTAATTCCCACTCGCCATCACTCACCGCTGTCATCGAATGGACTCAAGCTAGCAACAAATTCTGACTGAGTTCAATTGTCATTAAACGCAAATACAGCGAAGAGTTTCTCTCTCTTGGTTTCATACAAACTTTGAGAAGCAACGAGGAGCGCCCACAATGTGTTTTGTGCAGGGAAGTGCTTAGTAATGAGTCTCTCAAAACGAACAAATTAAAAAGACAGGTCCTGACCAAACATCCACAGCATTAAAAAAAAAAAAAACTTTATTTAACTAAGCAAGTCAGTTAAGAACAAATTCTTATTTACAATGACGGCCTAGCAACAGTGGGTTAACTGCCTTGTTCAGGGGCAGAACGACAGATGTTTACCTTGTCAGCTGGGAGATTCGATCTAGCCCAACGCTCTAACCACTAGGCTACCCGCCGCACCATGATGGTAAACCCAGGGAGTTCTTTCAGAACAGGGCAGAATACTTCCGGAAGCCGTGCTTTGACAGTGGAAAAGTAAGTCAGCTAGCAAGGCATTGTTGTAATTGTATAACAAGTGATGATAAGCAGAAATAAGGGAGTACTAACTCTCATAGTAGTAGACGTGAGTTTCTCGTTCAAACAATCCCCTGGCTTTGTACACAGCTAATAGCTAACATTAGCTAAAGCAAGCAATCTAGCTACGGATAGTGCAACCCTGGTAACAGTACAGATGGAAGATGGGAAAAAAACTGTTGCTGTTAAAATACAAGCAATCATTTTTATTCTGAACTGGAATACACCGAAAAACGCATGATGCTTTTTGAGGCTGAGAAACTGAGAAAGCAGTAGATGTTCTGATCCAGTTTGGCGCCACATACCTGTGTGAGTCAGGGTTGTCAACTGTCAAAAACTGAGCCCAGAATAGACCTGCTTGTTGAAAACTTCAACCAGTCACACACCTACCATTAGGACTGTGTGTTTGTGTTTTATAGTCTACAGCTGTGTGATGTGATCAATCAGTTTATTCCAATTCAGAATAAAAATGATTTATTGTATTTTAACAGCAACAGGTCCAACCTAGACACATATTTAAGAGTGTTTTAATGGTGAAAAATAAACATGAATAGCTATTTAATTTAATTGTTATTTGTCTATGTTGCATTTGTTAATGGGCACAAGGGCAATGAAATGTAACAATATTTACATATAGTTGCATGTTTTTGTAAGTTTGGGTCCCAGGAAAACAGAATTTCTCATTTGGGTCCCAGGCTGAAAAAGTTTAAGAACCCCTGATATAATGCATTGACACAAACAAAGTAAACATAAATTACTACAGTAGCAAAATGCACACTGCTGTTTTATTATGACTTGGTGGGGTTTGGGAGTCAGCTGTAAAGACTGTCTGCAATTTTGAGCATGGTAGAAGTAATTGTTTTTATTAGAAATCTCTTAAACTGAGGCTTATTTTGTAAGATCTGGGCAATTTTACTCAGGGCTCCAATAAATAAACGTCATGTCTCTTGACCCGGTGTCTGGCCTCTCCTTCAGGAAATCCTCACATCAGCTAAAATGTTATTTTGTCATCTAATGTGTTGATGTCTAGTAGGAGGGAACAGTGTTTGCAGGTGGTTGGCCGATTTATTGAACTAGCACATTGTAGTCTCCATGCACGACTTAATGTACATATTACCACAACTAACAATGTCCTTTCTAATGTCCTTTGCAATGTCCTTTGTCTTTTGTGCTGTCTGTTACATTTTATATAAAGTATTGAAATATAGGTCTATCCTTTGACTTAGAAATACTTGAAATAGCAATATATTTCATATTTACAGGGACTTGAAATATTGTTATTGTTTAAGCCTACCTTTTCTACCTATGGGAACCAAATAGAGCAAATAGATCAAATCCCGAGCTGACAAGGTAAAAGTATGTTGTTCTGCCCCTGAACAAGGCAGTTAACCCACTGTTTCTTGGTAGGCTGTCATAGTAAATATGAATTTGTTCTTAACTGGCATGCCTAGTTAAATAAAGGTAAAATAAAAAAATAGGCCTAGTAAATCTAGAAGAGTGCTCTTTGTACAGGCCTACTGCCACAAAGTAAGCTGGTCTGGCTAGTCTGTAAGTAAACAAGCCACTTTCCAGCTTAAAATAATATAAAATGGAACTTAATTTATATGCTTTCACATATATATCATAGATGTTATGATAGATCACCTTTAACTTCATTCCCTGTTCCTATGCCTAACACAATAACTCAATAATGCTTTAAGTCAGTGAAGAAGATATAGGCCTACAGCCTATGTTGCTATCATAATATCATTGTATATTATAATTATATAATGTCTGCACTTAATGATTCCCTTTTTCTTAGTTGTATTATAGATTCCTCATTACCATTACGTGTTACTTGGCATTTAATGTGCTAAACTATGAGGATTTTGTAATTAGCCTAAACGATCTGTGGTTGCGTTACATAACTGCGCGCCACACCCCCCTTGAAACGAAAACATTTCCCGCTCTTCTCTCTACACTACGGTAAAAAAAAAAAACGACCATTCACAACACAACCGGAAAACAGGGCTAGGATCATGGTCGGTCGTTACACTCCCTCGTCTTGGTTTCATTAGGATCTGGCTCCAGCAGATACCTTCTCACGCCATAGACGCTGTTGACATACTAGGTGAGACTGGATGTCGAATGGTGCACGGGTGGTGAAATTACATTCATAATTAGAAGCTAGTGTACTAGCGCTGCACAATCAACCGTGGTTAACATAACGTCCTGGACCAGAGCAAATGCGCCGATAGGTATGTGCATAGCACACTAACGCCCTGGAACAAAGCTACAGACTCACTCGATACAGGAGACTAAAACGTTTATATGTTGCGTGCGCACATACCATCTGAGACGCATGCGCATTGCAGACCGCACAGCCTCAGAACACAGACTCTGTAGCTGGATGCTTCTCCTTTAAAGGCGCTGCATGGTCAATCCAACCTCTGCATTGGCCGTGCAGCATTTATGGTGATATGGCCTCCGCAGAAGTCAGGGCATTCATACATTCTGTGCTTTGTTGAGCAGCGCAGAGCTGTTGTCAACGAAGTGAATGTTTATACAGGATCTCCTGCCCCCACCTACCGTCAACCAATCATGTCAATGCGAAGCTATATGAGCTATATGGAGCACTCCGCATTGTTATACAAGTTGGGAGGCGCATGGCGATGCAGTACGGTACGGAGCTCAATTTGGCATCAGTATGCCTCTGGAGGCTTCGCAATTGCGCCACACCCTCCATACCGAGCCTCCGACCACATTTTCGGATCAAGCAAAATTGGCTTTTAGCCTTTACGAGCTGAGCTGGCCATGTTCAATTACTGTTGACTGCAGAGACATAGGAAGTCTCTCAGTTGCACACGTTTGCTGCGTGCTGGTAGCTGAACTAAATTGCCAACTAAATAGTGTAAACGCACTAGACTAATTAACTCATACAGCGTTCAGACTTCCTTTTGTGATACATTGTTGCCGGAAAGCATGTCTACCGCGCGTGGTATTCTGACAAAATAACAAGTCACCCTTCATGAATCATATCGGTCCGAAGGAGGGGCCAGTAGAGGAAAACTTTCATGCTAGTCTAAAACCAAAATCTTGGTTCTTGCAAAAAGTAGGCATTTCACGTGATATTGAAGTATGTAGGTTTGGCACATTTGAATTAATTTATTTAGGTTTTAAAAGGGCGTGTTCACAATTTTTGCCATTTCAAATTAAATCTAAAATGTATTGGTCACATACACGTGTTTAGCAGATGTTATTGCTGGTGTATTGAAATGCTTATAAATGTATGCGGTAGTAACTGTATGCTACCAGACAGGCCTTTTCTCATTTGGGAAAAACTCCTTCCTCTCTCCTCCATGACCTGGAAACCGATAAGTGGTCGAGGAGAGTAAACAAAGATGATTTATTATCTATTGTGATCTATTATAATTGAGTGACCGCTCTAAGGGCTCAGACACACCAATAGCATTTGCTGGCCTAGAGGACTTAGCATCTCTGAGCGAACCAAGTGTGCACCGATTTTACATAAAAATGTTGGCAGTCAGATCCCTAGAACACAGCGCGCTGAACGATCGGCAGATGAACGCTACAACCACATCCGGTGCGACGTGTGTGAGTCTTAACGGAAATACATGTCCTCAAAGATGGGAGGAGGCAAGATCAGATGGGACCATTCTAGCCAATGAGAGAGCAGATAAGCGTGTGAACAACAGGCACAACTCCGATATAAACTTTTTTTCAAAGTTTCCAAAATGACACGTTCATCCACGTATCAGTTCATTCATAACAACCTAACCATTACGAAACTTCTATTTAATAAAATAAGCCTCACGTAGCAAATTAGCAACTACATTTTTTGTTTTGACCGAATTTCATACTCTCAATACAAAATTCCTCACTTTGTGGTCATATTCTGATATTTTTTTTCTCACTTCATGTACAGATTTTGGGCGGAGTAAAACCTCACGCTTTGCCAAATCCTCTCTGGTGTATATGTGTTAGTAGGTGGACAGAAGAGTGTCCTCCCCAATAGCCACCTTTTATCAAGGATAGTCATGTGTATCCTACCGGAGACCTTTGAAAGAATTTTGATATTTGCCACACCCCCTTTGAAGCAGATATTGTTTTCTCAAAGTAGAAAAGTATGTAAACATTTTAAAACGACATGCTACTTAAGCTATCCTTTTATTTATAAAATGTCTTGCACAACTAGCTAAATTAGTTTTATAATTGTACACATTTATTTTGGGATTCCACCCCTGTATATGTAATTTGCCTGATGACACGTGAGTGGAGTGTCATTTCATACAAGTGCATTTTCATCCAGGTTTCTTTTAGTCGCCGCCTCCCCTCTATTACCTTTGACCTTTTTCAAAAGGAGGCGAGAGATGACGCAGGAGTTGAGCAGACTAATAGAGAAAAGGCCAGGGCATTGTTTTTATCCCTCAACATGCCTTATGTACCAGAACTTTCATTCAATCAACTTCACTTTAACATTTTGCCTGCCTGTATACGGTTTGTTTTCAAGAGAAGGAACTGTCTGTTAGGTTGCAGAGTGCACATAGGCCTACCCTACACAAAAATTATTGTGCAGATGTGTTTGGCTACTCCCCACAAATGTCACAGTTTATGTATGATAATTTATCACAAAGTATTTTGGATGTAATTAACTACTTTTTCAGAAATAACGTTAGTTAAGTAAACTGTATTTTTCTAAGGGTAGCTTTAGTGTAGCTTAACTTCTACCAGTGTGAAGTAATTGGTAGCTTGGTAAACTACACCGAGTGTACAAAACATTAGGAACACCTTCCTAATATTGAGTTGCACCCCTATTTGCCCTCAGAACAGCCTCAATTCGTCGGAGCATGGACTCTACAAGGTGTCGAAAGCGTTCCACAGGAAAGCTGGCCCATGTTGACTCCAATGCTTCCCATAGTTGTGTCAAGTTGGTTGGATGTCCTTTGGGTGGTGGACCATTCTTGATACGCAGGGTAAACTGTTGAGCATGAAAAACCCAGCAGCTTTGCAGTTCTTGACACACTCAAACTGATGTGCCAGGCACATACTACCATACCCCGTTCAAAGGCACTTCAATCTTTTGTCTTGCCCATTCACCCTCTGAATGGCACAAATACACAATACATGTCTCAATTGTATCTAGGCTTAAAAATCCTCTTTAACCTGTCTACTCGCCTTCATTTACACTGATTGAAGTGGATTTAGCAAGTGACATCAATAAGGGATCATACCTTTAGCCAGGATTCACCTTGTCAGTCTATGTCAGGGGAAGAGCGTTTTGCACACTCAGTGTATATTTTCAAAGTAGCTTCCCCAACACTGATCAATACAAACGCTAATATTTTTAAATTCTCCATTATTAACTAGAATGAAACAAGTGTACGATACCTTCAGAAAGTATTCAGACCCCTTGACTTTTTCCACATTTTGTTACGTTAGTCTTATTCTAAAATGTATTAAGTGTTGTTTTTCCCTCATGAATCTACACACAATACCCCATAATGACAAAGCAAAAACAGGTTTTTATACATTTTTGCAAATGTATAAAGAAAACAAAAAGCTGAACTATCACATTTACATAAGTATTCAGATCCTTTACTCAGTACTTGGTAGAAGCACCTTTGGCAGTGATTACAGCATCGGGTCTTCTTGGGTATGACGCTGCAAGCTTGGGACACCTGTATTTGGGGAGTTTCTCCCATTTTTCTCTGCAGATCCCCTCAACCTCTGTCAGGTTGAATGGGGAGCGATGCTGCACAGCTATTTTCAGGTCTCTCCAGAGATGTTGGATCGGGTTCATGCCCGAGCTCTGGCTGGGCCACTCAAGGACATTTGGAGACTTGTCACGAAGCCACTCCTGCGTTGTCTTGGCTGTGTGCTTAGGGTCATTGTCCTGTTTGAAGGTGAACCTTCGCCCCAGTCTGAGGTCCTGAGTGCTCTGAAGCAGGTTTTCATCAAGCATCTCTCGGTTCTTTTCTCTGTTCATCTTTGCCTCTGACTAGTCTACCAGTCATTGCTGCTGAAAAACATCCCCACAGCATGATGCTGCCACCACCATGCTTAACCGTAGGGATGTTTCCAGGTTTCCTCCAGACGTGATGCTTGGCATTCAGGCCAAAGAGTTGAATCTTGGTTTCATCAGACCAGAGAATCTTGTTTCTCATGGTCTGAGAGTCTTTAGGTGCCTTTTGGCAAACTCCAAGCGGGCTGTCATGTTCCTTTTACTGAGGAGTGGCTTCCGTCTGGCCACTCTACCATAAAGGGATGATTGGTGGCGTGCTGCAGAGATGGTTGTCCTTCTGGAATGTTCTCCCATCTCCACAGAGGAACTCTAGAGCTCTTTCAGAGTGACCATCATGTTCTTGGTCACTTCCCTGACCATGGCCCCTTTCCCCCGATTGCTCAATTTGGCCGGGCGGCCAGCTCTAGGAAGATTCTTGGTGGTTCCAAACTTCTTACATTTAAGAATGATGGAGGCCACTGTGTTCTTGGGGACCTTCAATGCTGCAGAAATGTTTTGCTACCCTTCCCCAGATCTGTGCCTGGACACAATCCTGTCTCGGAGCTCTACGGATAATTTCTTCGACCTCATGGCTTGGTTTTTGCTCTGACATGCACTGTCAACTGTGGGCTTTTATATAGACAAGTGTGTGCCTTTCCAAATCGTGTCCAATCAATTGAATTGACCACAGGTGGACTCAAAGATGATCAATAGAAACAGGATGTACCTGAGCTCAATTTCGAGTCTCATAGCAAAGGGTCTGAATACTTATGTAAATTAGGTATTTCTGTTTGTTTTTATAAATTTGCTAACATTTCTAAAAACCTGTTTTTGTATTTTGTGTAGATTGCTGAGCAAAACATAATATTTAATTAATTTTAGAATAAGGCTGTAATGCAACAAAAATGTGGAAAAAGTCAAGGGGTCTGAATACTTTCCGAAGGCACTGTATATGACTGACATGCAGTAGTGCTTAACTGTTGAATATGCCATTTGTCTGTACAGAGTAGTCTATAACTTTATACGTTTGTGTAATTTTATTTGATCAAATCTGTCATTTATGAAATTAGGAGACACATCTAATGCAGATCCTATAAATATTCATATGGTCAACGAGATTTATATTTAATAGCCGATTTTTTTTCAATCAGGCTTGGGGAATGTATCTTTGACATACTATGGCAACTCCCCTGTTTCCTCTTTTGATTAAAAGGTTATTACAGCCCCTCGTGCAATATACTCATTCCCAATCTGGTATCTTTTGTCTCTGTGGTGGACAGATGGCATTTGGCATTAAAAAGTCTCTCAGGAAGCTCAGTGAGAGCAGTGGAGTGACTGCTAAAAAACAATCTGTGACTCAGTGGAGGTCAGAGGAGGAATACCCATTAAAATAGTCAGAACAGGTTTCCTCCTTTATGATAAACCACATATTTTAATTTTATGTTTCCTAGAAAACCCAATTCAAACACTGAGTAACTTTTTTTCATTGTGTATTTTAATGTGATTGTAATGTTTTTTTCCCCCACCAGAAGACTTGACCCACTTAGTATTTAGTACGGTCCCGTGTGGCTCAGTTGGTAGAGCATGGCGCTTGCAACGCCAGGGTTGTGGGTTCATTCCCCACGGGGGGACCAGGCTGAATATGTATGAACTTTCTAATTTGTAAGTCGCTCTGGATAAGAGCGTCTGCTAAATGACGTAAATGTTAAATTTAGTATTTTATTAGGATCCCCATTAGCTATTGCCAAGGCAGCAGCTACTCTTCCTGTGGTCCAAACAGAGATAAAAACATTTAATCAAACAAAGCAATGTGCATTAGACAAATTTACATTGCTCCATTATAGTATTACAATACTACATTACATTATTAAGAATAATGTGTGGGTGTGTGTTTTATAGTGTGTGTCTCTTCACAGTTTGCGTTGTGCCGTTTGATCAGTTTTAAAAAAAAATCCGATTTTACTGCTAGCTTGAGTTACCTGAGGTGGAAGAGAGTTCCATGTAGTCATGGCTCAATATAAGGTATGTATGACAATTTGGTACTTTTAACACGTCAATACTTCTCACAAAGACCAGTAGTGATGCAGTCAATATCTCCTCTACTTTGAGCCAGGACAGATTGATATGCATGTTGTTGATATTATCCTTCTGTGTGCATTTAAGGGCTAGACGTTCTGTGCCGACTGTAATTTGCATATGTCCTTCTTTGCCACACTTGACCATATATACTGGGCAGTGGTCCAGGTTTGATAAAACTACGGCCTGCAGGACTTGTTTGGTTGATTGTAATGTCAAGAAAGCAGAACAGGGCTTTATCACGGACAGCCCTCTCCCCATTTTAGCAACCGTTGAATTTATTTGTTTTAACCATGTCAGCTTACAATTGAAGGTTACACCAAGCAGTTTAGTCTCCTCAACTTGCTCAATCGCCACATTATTCATGTCTAGATTTAGATCAGGTTTAGGATTTAGTGAATGATTTGTCCCATATACAATGGTTTTAGTTTTTGATATATTTAGGTCTAGCATATTACTAGCCACCTATTCTAAAACTGACTGCAGCTCTTTGTTAAGGGTTGCAGGGATTTCACTTGCTGTGGTAGCTAATGTGTACAATGTTGAGTCATCAGCGTACATAGACACACAGGCTTTATCAAGGCTAGTGGTAGGGCATTGGTAAAAATAAATAAAAAAAGAGAACAGTATAGGGCCAAGGCAGCTGCCTTGAGGTATGCCACACTCTACCTGGTTTACGTTAGAGAGGCTACCATTAAAGAAACCCCTCTGTTCTATTAGATAGGTAGCTCTCAATCCATAATATGGCAGAGGATGTAAATCCATGACATATACATTTTTTCAGCAACAGATTATGATCGATAATATCAAAAGCTGCACTGAAGTCTAACAATACAGCTCCCACAATCTTCTTCTTCTTAATTTCTTTCAGCCAATCATCAGTTATTTTACTCAATGCTGTACATGTTGAGTACCCTTCCCTATAAGCATGCTGAAAGTCTGTTGTTAATCTGTTTACAGTGAAATAACATTGTATTTTGTCAAAGACAATTTTTTTTAAAGGTTTACTAAGCAGGCTGATTTGTCGGCTGTTTGAACCGGTAAAGGGTGCTTTGCTATGCTTATGTACACTTATGCAATGTAAGTGCAAAAAATGCAAAAAGACTAAAGGAATAAGGTAAAATCCTACAACACCGGCTATTACGGATTATAAAGGAAAAACCCAGCCATGAGCTGCCCAATGATGCCACTCTACCAGACAAAGCCTTTTAAGCATGCTTTGGTGACAAAACACAGAGCCTTGCATAAACGGATGACTGGGTGATCTCGCTCTCCAAGGCTGATGTGAGTAAGCCCTTTAACACTCGTAAGGCCGCTGGGCCAGACGAAAAACCAGGGTACGACCTCAGGGCATGAGTAGACCAGCTGGCAGGCGTCTTTATGAACATTTTCCACCTCTCCCAATCCCAGTGCGTAATCCCCACATGCTTCAAGCAGATCACCATCGTTCCTGAGGCCCATTGCCATGCCATTAATCTGCCGCCATCACCTCATGTTTCAGCATTATAATGCACGACCCCATGTCGCAAGGATCTGCAAACAATTCCTGGAAGCTGAAAATGTCCCAGTTCTTCCATGACCTGCATACTCACCAAACATGTCACCCATTGAGCACGTTTGGGATGCTCTTGATCAATGTGTACGGCAGTGTGTTCCAGTTCCCACCAATATCCAGCAACTTAGCACAGCCATTGAAGAGAAGTGGGACAACATTCCACAGGCCACAATCAACAGCCTGATCAACTCTATGCGAAGGAGATGTGTTGCACTGCATGAGACAAATGGTGGTCACACCAGATACTGACTGGTTTTCTGATCCACACCCCTACCTTTTTTTAAGGTATCTGTGACCAACAGATGCATATCTGCATTCCCAGTCATGTGAAATCCATAGATTAGGGCCTACTTAAATTTACTTCAATTGACTGATTTCCTTATATGAACTGTAACTCAGTAAAATCTTTAAAATTGTTGCATGTTGCATTTATATGTTTGTTCATTGTAGATTTATAGTCTGTGAATCTGCTGGGGCGGTATGCCAACTGGAGTGGGTCTCAGGTGTTAGGGATGATGGAGTTGATATGTGCCCTGACCAGGCTTTCTAAGCGCCTCATTGTTACAGATGTGAATGCTATAGGGTTGTATTCATTGTTGCAGGTTACCTTAGAGTTCTTGGGAACAGGATCTCATCACAGTATCTCTGTGCATTCAAATTGCCATTGATAAAATGCAATTGTGTTCATTGTCCTTAGCTTATGCATGCCCTTACCAAAACCCGACAGCCACCATGGGGCACTCTGTTCACAATGTTGACATCAGCAAACTGCTCACCCTCATGACGCCATACACGTGGTCTGCGGTTGTGAGGCCAGTTGGATGTACTGCCAAATTCTCTAAAACGACAATATGGTAGAGAAATTAACATTAAATTCTCTGGCAACAGCTCTGGTGTACATTCCTGCAGTCAGCATGCCAATTCCATGCTCACTCAAAACTTGACATCTGTGGCATTGTGTTGTGTGAAAAAACTGCACATTTTAGAGTGGACTTTTTTTGTCCCCCGCACAAGGTGCACCTGTGTAATGATCATGTTGTTTAATTCGTTTATTGATATTCCACACCTATCAGGTGGATGGATTATCTTGGCAAAGGAGAAATGCTCACTACAAGGGATGTAAACAACTTTGTGCACCAAATTTTAAAGAAATAAGCTTTTTGTGCATATGGAACATTTCTGTGATGTTTTATTTCAGCTCATGAAACATGGGACCAGCACTTTACGTGTTGCGTTTATATTTTTGTTCAGTTTTAATTGCAATCCGCACTGCCCTCACCCACCTAGACAAGAGGAGAAATACAGAGGCTTGCGAAAGTATTCGCCCCCCCCTTGGCATTTTTCTTATTTTGTTTCCTTCCAATCTGGAATTCAAATAGATTTTTGGGGGGTTTGTATCATTTGATTTACACAAAATGCCTACCACGTTGAAGATGCAAAATATTTTTTTTGTGAGACAAACAATAAATAAGAAAAAAAAACATTACTTGAGCGTGCATAACTATTCAAATCAAATGTATTTACATAGCCCTTCTTACATCAGCTGATATCTCAAAGTGCTGTACAGAAACCCAGCCTAAAACCCCAAACAGCAAGCAATGCAGGTGTAGAAGCACAGTGGCTAGGAAAAACTCACTAGAAAGGCCAAAACCTAGGAAGAAACCTAGAGAGGAACCAAGCTATGAGGGGTGGCCAGTCCTCTTCTGGCTGTGCCGGGTGGAGATTATAACAGAACATGGCCAAGATGTTCAAATGTTCCTAAATTATAAATAATAATAATCACAGTAGTTGTCGAGGGTGCAGCAAGTCAGCACCTCAGGAGTAAATGTCAGTTGGCTTTTCATAGCCGATCATTAAGAGTATCTCTACCGCTCCTGCTGTCTCTAGAGAGTTGAAAACAGCAGGTCTGGGACAGGTAGCACGTCCGGTGAACAGGTCAGGGTTCCATAGCCGCAGGCAGAACAGTTGAAACTGGAGCAGCAGCACTGCCAGGTGGACTGGCGACAGCAAGGAGTCATCATGCCAGGTAGTCCTGAGGCATGGYCCTAGGGCTCAGGTCCTCCGAGAGAGAGAAAGAGAGAATTAGAGAGAACATACTTAAATTCACACAGGACACCAGATAAGACAGGAGAAGGACTCCAGATATAACAAACTGACCCTAGCCCCCCGACACAAACTACTGCAGCATAAATACTGGAGGCTGAGACAGGAGGGGTCAGGAGACACTGTGGCCCCATCCGATGATACCCCCGGACAGGGCCAAACAGGAAGGATATAACCCCACCCACTTTGCCAAAGCACAGCCTCCACACCACTAGAGGGATATTTTCAACCACCAACTTACCATCCTGAGACAAGGCCGAGTATAGCCCACAAAGATCTCCGCCACGGCACAACCAAAGGGGGGGCCTCAACCCAGACAGGAAGATCACGTCAGTGACTCAACCCACTCAAGTGACGCACCCCTCCTAGGGACGGCATGAAAGAGCACCAGTAAGCCAGTGACTCAGCCCCTGTAATAGGGTTAGAGGCAGAGAATCCCAGTGGAGAGAAGGGAACCGGCCAGGTAGAGACAGCAAGGGCGGTTCGTTGCTCCAGAGCCTTTCCATTCACCTTCACACTCCTGGGCCAGACTACACTCAATCATATGACCCACTGAAGAGATTCAGTAAAGTCTTCAGTAAAGACTTAAAGGTTGAGACCTACATATGAAAAATATATATTTTTATAATTATATATATTTCAGCAGCTTAGGGAAAGAAAAAAATGCATGAGCCCAAAAATCTATAGTTGATTCAAGTGTTGCTTTAGCAGTATGCTTATGGTCATTGTCCTACTGGAAGGCGAACCTCCGTCCCAGTCTCAAATCTCTGGAAGACTGAAACAGGTTTCCCTCAAGAATTTCCCTATATTTAGCGCCATCCATCATTCCTTCAATTCTGACCAGTTTCAAAGTCCCTGCCGATGAAAAACATCTTCACAGCATGATGCTTCCACCACCACCATGCTTCAATGTGGGGATGGTGTCTCGGGGTGATGAAAGGTGTTGGGTTTGCGCCAGACATAGCATGTTCCTTGATGGCCAAAAAGCAACATTTTTGTCTGACCAGAGTACCTTCTTCCATATGTTTGGGGAGTCTCCCACATGCCTTTTGGCGAACACCAAACGTGTTTGATAATTTTTTTCTTTAAGCAATGGCTTTTTTCTGGCCACTCTTTCCTAAAGCCTAGCTCTGTGGAGTGTATAGCTTAAAGTGGTCCTACGGACAGACTCCAATCTCCGCTGTGGAGCTTTGCAGCTCTTTCAAGGTTATCTTTGTTCTCTTTGTTGCCTCTCTGATTAATGCCCTCCTTGCCTGGTCTGTGAGTTTTGGTTGGGGGCCCTCTCTTGGCAGGTTTATTGTGGTGCCATATTCTTTCCATTTTTTAATAATGGATTTAATGTTGCTCCGTGGGATGTTCAAAGTTTGGGATATTTTTTTATAACCCAACCCTGATCTGTACTTGTCCCCAACTGTCCCTGACCTGTTTGGAGAGCTCCTTGGTCTTCATAGGGCTGCTTGCTTGGTGGTACCCCTTGCTTAGTGGTGTTGCAGACTGTGGGACCTTTCAGAACAGATGTGACAGATCATGTGACACTTAGAATGTACACAGGTGGACTTTATTTATTTGACAAATTATGTGTCTAAAAGTAATTGGTTGCACCAGATCTTATTTAGGGGCTTCATAGCAAAGGGGGTGAATACACATGCACGCACCACTTCTCCGTTTTTTAAAAAAAAATTTTTGGAACAAGTAATTTTTTTCATTTCACTTCACCAATTTGGACTATTTTGTGTATGTCCATTACATGAAATCCAAATAAAAATCTATTTAAATTACAGGTTGTAATGCAACAAAATAGGAAAAACGCCAAGGGGGATGAATACTTTTGCAAGGCACTGTACCTACAGTTGAAGTCGTAAGTTTACATACACCTTAGCCAAATACATTTAAACTCCGTTTTTCACAATTCCTGACTTTTAATCCTAGTACAAATTCCCTGTCTTAGGTCAGTTAGGATCACCACTTTATTTTAAGAATGTGAAATGTCAGAATAATAGGCAAGATAATTATTTCTTTCAGCTTTTATTTCTTTCATCACATTCCCAGTGGGTCAGAAGTTTACATACACTCAATTAGTATTTGGTAGCATTGCCTTTCAATTGTTTAACTCGGGTCAAACGTTTCGGGTAGCCTTCCACAAGCTTCCCACAATAAGTTGGGTGAATGTTGGCCCATTCTTCATGACAGAGCTGGTGTAACTGAGTCAGGTTTGTAGGCCTCCTTGCTCGCACAAGCTTTTTCAGTTCTGCCCTCAAATTTTCAATGGGATTGAGGTCAGGGCTTTGTGATGGCCACTCCAATACCTTGACTTTGTTGTCCTCAAGCCATTTTGCCAAAACTTTGGTAGTATGCTTGGGGTCATTGTCCGTTTAGAAGACCCATTTGCGACCAAGATTTAACTTCCTGACTGATATCTTGAGATGTTGCTTCAATATATCCACATAATGTTCCTGCCTCATGATGCCATCTATTTTGTGAAGTGCACCAGTCCCTCCTGCAGCAAAGCACCCCCACAACATGATGCGGCCACCCTGTGCGTCACGGTTGGGATGGTATTCTTTGGCTTGCAAGCCTCCCCTTTTTTCCTCCAAACATAACGATGGTCATTATGGCCAAACCGTTCTATTTTTGTTTCCTCAGACCAGAGGACATTTCTCCAAAAAGTATGATCTTTGTCCCCATGTGCAGTTGCAAAGCGTAGTCCGGCTTTTTTTATGGCGGTTTTGGAGCAGTGGCTTCTTCCTTGCTGAGCGGCCTTTCAGGTTATGTCGATATAGGACTCGTTTTACTGTGGATATAGATACTTTTGTACCTGTTTCCTTCAGCATCTTCACAAGGTCCTTTGCTGTTATTCTGGGATTGATTTGCACTTTTCGCACCAAAGTACGTTCATCTGTCACGTCCTGACCATAGAGAGCATTTATTTTATATGGAGGAGTAGGTCAGGGCGTGACTGGGGGGTTAGTCTAGTTTATATTTTCTATGTGGGGTTCTAGGTGTTTTTTTCTATGTTGGGGTCTTGGTATGATTCCCAATTAGAGGCAGCTGGCTATCGTTGTCTCTAATTGGGGATCATACTTAAGTAGCATTTTTTCCACCTGTGAGTTATGGGATATTGTTTATGTTTTGAGTTTGTGTTGTTGTCGGTTCGTTGTTTGTTAGTTTGTTGTTTACTGTTTTGTCTTTGCTAAAGTTTCACTTCATTAATAAATTATGTGGAAACTCAACATACGCTGCGCCTTGGTCCGTTTCTACAAACGTCTCGTGACAGAATATCCCATTATAACAGGACCAAGCAGCGTGTCCAGGTGGAGAAAGTATCCTGGGCTTGGGAAAGAAGGAGAAAGAAGGAGAAGACATTCTGGACTTGGGAGGAAATTATGGCTGGAGACAAATGGCTGGAGACAGACGCAGGGAGAGAAGGGAGGACAGCGACGACGCCAGGGTTCGCGGCCACAGAAAGCCCAAGGACAACCCCAAGATTTTTTTTTGGGGGGGGGGGGGGGCACAAGGGGTGGTCGGTCGAGTCGAGGAGTGAGCCAGAGCCTGTGTGGGAGTTGATTGAAGAAGGTAATGAGATATACCGGAGAAGAGGTTGTGGAAAGGAGTATGCTGCAGTGCAGGCGCATTGAAAATCGCTTTCTCAGCACGGCACCATATTGCCATTACACACCAAGTCTCCAGGTCGCGCCTTCACAGCCCGGTACGTCCTGTGCCAGCCTCTGCCACTTGCCGTGCAAAGTGTGTTAAAGTTCCGGTACCATTGATGCCGTCTATACGCACCAGGTCTCCAGTACGCCTCCACAGTTCGGTACGTCCTGTGCCTGCTCCTCATACTCTCCCTCAAGTGCGCCTTCCCAGTCTGGTACGTCCTGTGCCTGCTCCTCGCACTCTCCCTCAAGTGCGCCTTCCCAGTCAGGTACGTCCTGTGCCTGCTCCTCGCACTCTCCCTGAGTGCATGTCCCCAGTCAGGTACGTCCTGTGCCTGCTCCCCGCACTCGACCTGAAGTGCGTGTCACCAGTCTGGTGCCCAACTGTCCCGGCTCCACGCACTAGGTCTCCAGTGGCCTTCCCAGTCCGGTGCATCCTATGCCTGCTCTCGCACTCGCCCTGAGGTGTGTGTCATCAGTCCATTGCCACCTGTGCCGGCCCACGCATCAGGCCTCCAGTGCGACTCAGTCCCAGTCCAGAGCTTCCGGCGACGGTCCCCAGTCCAGAGCTTCCGGCGACGGTCCCCAGTCCAGAGCTTCCGGCGACGGTTCCCAGTCCAGAGCTTCCGGCGACGATTCCCAGTCCAGAGCCTCCGGCGACGATTCCCAGTCCAGAGCCTCCGGCGACGTTTCACGGTCCGGAACCTCCTGAGACGGTCCACGGTCCGGAACCTCCTGAGACGGTCCACGGTCCGGAACCTCCTGAGACGTCCACGGTCCGGAACCTCCTGAGACGGTCCACGGTCCGTAACCTCCTGAGACGGTCCACGGTCCGGACCCTCCTGAGACGGTCCACGGTCCGGAACCTCATGCTCCATGGCCGGAGCCTTCCCCTGCACCGATGCCCAGTCTGAGCACAGCGTCCAGTCCAGCTCCAAGGCCAGAGTCTTCTTCTGCGTTGGTGCCCAGTCCAGGCACGGCGTCCAGTCCCGCTCCATGGCAGGAGTCTTCCTCTGCGCCGATGTCCAGGCACGGCGTCCAGTCCCGCTCCAAGGCCGAGTCTGCCGAGGTGCCCAGTCCAGGCACAGTATCTGGTCCCGCTCCATGGCAGGAGCCTTCCCCTGCGCCGATGCCCAGTCCAACACGGCGTCCAGTCCAGCTCCAAGGCAGGAGCCTTCATCTGCGCCGATGTCCAGTCCGAACACATCGTCCAGTCCAGCTCCAAGACAGGAGCCTTCCTCTGCGCCGATGTCCAGTCCGAACACGGCGTCCAGTCCAGCTCCATGGCAGGAGCCCTTCTCTGCCCCGATGCCCAGTCTAGACACGGCGTCTAGTCCCGCTCCATGGCAGGAGTCTTCTTCTGCACCTAGGTCCAGTCCAGGCACACTGTCACGTCCTGACCATAGAGAGCCTATATTTTCTATGTGGGGTTCTAGGTTGTTTTTTCTATGTTGGGGTTTTGGTATGATTCCCAATTAGAGGCAGCTGGCTATCGTTGTCTCTAATTGGGGATCCTATTTAAGTAGCATTTTTTCCACCTGTGGGTTATGGGATATTGTTTATGTTTTGAGTTAGTGTTTTAGTCATGGTTTGTTGTTTGTTAGTTTATTGTTTATTGTTTTGTCTTTGCTAAAGTTTCACTTCTTTAATAAATTATGTGGAACTCAACATACGCTGCGCCTTGGTCCGTTTCTACGAACGATCGTGGCATCATCTCTAGGAGACAGAACGCGTCTCCTTCCTGAGCGGTATGACAGCTGCACGGTCCCATGCTGTTTATATTCGCATACTATTGTTTGTACAGATGAATGTGGTACCTTCAGGCGTTTGGAAATTGCTCCCAAGGGTCAACCAGACATGTGAAGGTCTACAAATGTATTTCTGAGGTCTTAGCTGATTTCTTTTGATTTTCCCATGATGTCAAGCAAAGAGGCACTGTGTTTGAAGGTAGGCCTTGAAATAAATCCACAGGTACACCTTCAATTGACTCTGGAATTTTCCAAGCTGTTTATAGGCACAGTCAATTTAGTGAATGTAAACTTCTAAACCACCGGAATTGTGATACAGTGAATTATAAGTGAAATAATCTGTCTGTAAACAATTGTTGGAAAAATTACTTGTGTCATGCACAAAGTAGATATCCTAACCAACTTGCCAAAACGATAGTATTTTAACAAGAAATTTGTGGAGTGGTTGAAAAACGAGTTTTAATGACTCCAACCTAAGTGTATGTAAACTTCCGACTTCAACTGTATGTGAGAATACTGTTCATTGACTACAGCTCAGCGTTCAACACTATAGTCCCCTCCAAGCTCATCACCAAGCTTGGGAACCTGGGACTGAACACCTCCCTCTGCAACTGGATCCTGGACTATCTGACGGGCTGCACTCAGCTGGTAAGGGTAGGTAACAACACCTCCGCCACGCTGACCAACAACACTTAGTTGTGTACTTAATGTGTACTTAGTCCCCTCCTGTACTCCCTGTTCACCCACGACTTTGTGGCCAACTCCATCATCAAGTTTGCTGATGACACGGCGGTGGTGGGCCTGATTACCAACAGTGATGAGACAGCCTACAGAGAGGAGGTCAGAGACCTGGCAGTGTGGTGCCAGGACAGCAATCTCCACCTTAACGTCAGCAAGACCAAGGAGCTGATTGTGGAATGCAGGAAAAAAGGGGGGTTGCACACCCCCATCCACACCAACAGAGTGGAGATGAGAGGGTCAAGCGCTTTAAGTTCCTCTGTGTCCCAACCACTAATATCTTAACATGGTCCTCTCACACTGGCACAGTCGTGAAGAAGGCGTGACACCGCCTCTTCACCCTCAGAAGGCTAAAGATATTTAGCAAGGCCCCTCAGATCTTCAAGAACTTCTACAGACGCACCATTGAGAGCATCTTGACTGGCTGCATCACTTCCTGGTATGGCAACTGCACCGCCCTCGACCGCAAGGACCTACAGAGTGTTTTGCGGATGACCCAGCACATCACTGGGGACGAGCTCCCACCCATTCAGGACATACACACCAAGCAGTGTCTGATGAAGGCCTGAAAGGATTACCAACGACTCCAGTCACCCCTGCCATAGACTGTTCTCTCTGCTTCCGTCCGGTAGGCGGTACCAAAGCATCAGGTCTCGGACCAACAGGCTCCGAGACAGCTTCTACCCCCATGCAATGAGACGTTTAAACAGATAGACAATAGATGCCCACCCCCACCAAGGACTATGCACTGACTATATGCATACTCACAGGTCTCTACCCACACAATCACATACACCTACACTGACACTCTTGCACATACACAAACACACACATTAACACCCACACTCATGTGCCTTCAGAAAGTATTCCCACCCCTTGACTTTTTCCACATTTTGTTGTGTTACAGCCTGAATTTATTTATTTTTTCATGTAGCTTTTTGTAACTGTTCTACACACAATACCCCATTAATGTCAAAGTGGAATGATGTTTTTGAAATGTAACAAATTAATAACAAATGAAAAGCTTTAATGTATTGAGTCTGTAAGTATTCAACCCCTTTGTTAGGGCAAGCTAAATAAGTTCAGGAGTAAAGTCACATAATAAGTTGCATCAACTCTGTGTGCAAAAATTGTGTTGAAACATGATTATTGAATGACTACCTCATCTCTCTACCCCACACATACAATTATCTGTGAGGTCCCTCAGTCGAGCAGTGAATTAATAAAACACAGATTCAACCAGAAACACCAGGTAGGTTTTCCAATGCATCGCAGAAAAGGGCACCTGTTGGTTTCACGAGTAAAACTTAAAATAAAAGCATACATTGAATATCCCTTTTAGAATGGTGAAGTTATTCATTACACTTTGGATAGTGTATCAATACACCCAGTCACTACAAAGTTACAGAGTTTAATGGAGGTAATAGGAGAAAACTGAGGATGGATCAACAAAATATTCAAAAACGTGCATCCTGTTTGCCATAAGACACTAAAGTAAAACGGCAAAAAGTGTGGCAAAGAAATTAATACTAAGCGTTATGTTTGGGGCAAATCCAACACGTTACTGAGTACTACTCTTCATATTTTCAAGCATAGTGATTGCTGCATCGTGTCATAGGTGTGCTTGGCAAGGACTAGGGAGTTTTTTATAATAAAAATTAACAGAATAGAGCTAAGCACAGGCAACAACCCAGAGGAAAACCTGGTTCAGTTTGCTTTCCAACAGACACTGGGAGACAAATTCACCGTTCAGCAGGACAATAACCTAAAACCCAAGGCCAAATATACACAGTTATCATACGCGTGTTTTTGATCAGAATGTTCTGTCTCGATGACTCACTGAATGGTTCATCATTGAATGGTTGATATACCAGACCTGGGTTGAAATACTATTTGAAATCTTTAAAATACATTGAGCGTTCGCTATAGCCTGCCTGGAGTGCCAGGTGGGCAGGGTTTGCAGTTTTTGGATAAATCTATCTCTTCTGTTATGCTAGTCAACCTCAATCAAGCACAGCTGAAGTATTTGAAATGATTTCAAATAGTATTTGAATCCAGGTCTGGTAGATACACAAAATGGCCGTTCAAAAACAGAGGCTTATACCAACCAATGCTGTGGCTTATGCTACTTTTGCCTCTGCTTCCACCAGAGGAGTGGAGCCCACGTCTGAACTCGAAAGCTTCATTAAGTTCCATGATCGACTGTTCCCCATTCCATATCCCGTAGGGCACACATGTTCAGCTATCACTCTGGAGGTGTAATTTACTCCTCCCCAACTGAGGCAGTCTGTTGCATCATTGGCACATCTGTTACCATTGTCTGGTTGTTGGGGAAGAGATCCAAATGCCTTTGGAACCTGTTGAAATGTTTTCGTTCTGTTTTGTTCTGAGAACACTGCTGTGTTGTTAGTTGATATGTCAGTTTGGTAACATAATGATGACCATGTGCAATGCGCTATTAAAGCACGGCTTCAATCCTTTTGCACATGACTGCTCTACTCGCTTGTTTTGTCCTGTTTTAACCTACTAACCAATTGTAATTGCTTAATTTTCAGATCAGCGTAAATTGCAAAATATATAGTTGTTGTTACTTGGAATTGTACACCGTGGAAACTTTAAAGCCTCCCCCATCGTAAAAAAAAAAAAGAGTATTTGTTCTGTTATCTGCAGCACAACTGTTTAGGGATCTGTTGTACAATTCAACCTTTCATCCCTGCTGGCCCCCACAACTGATCTGTCATACACTTAGATGGGAGTGCCTTGCTCCATGTCAGGCCTCTATCACCAGGTCTGTCTCAACCTTTCATTGCCTGTCCCAGAATCCTTACCTAGGTAGTTGTTTGGTCTTGAACTTCAAGAACACATAAGGGATCATTCACAAAAATGTAATTTATCTATTGTGGCACTTAGTATATTAATGCTGTAACAATGCATTAGTGTTTAGTAATTGTTCTTTAGTTAACGAATGTTTTATGGACCATATACGTCCATTTTTCAAGCATTTAAACAAAGTTGTATAAATGAGACACATTCAATGCCTTATGAGTGTTTTTCAGAGAGCATGGAGGCCTGGTCACTGAGATCCATTACTTTGGGTGAAAGCAGAAAACTCGGCAAGTAAGTGAGACATGTGCCTTAATCCTCCAATGCTCATTCAATTAGCCAGCTACTAAATGTACAGTATGTCAAGTACTGTGGACCAGAGTACCACAGAGGTCCTGACCCCCAAATTATGGGGGATGAAAGGAGGTGTACAGCCTATGGCTTTGCTCAATATACAGGAGCAACGGCTTAGTTTACAGATAGATGTAGGATCGTAATTTGAGCTAGGTTGCTACAGCAGGAACAAAATTCTGTAGCAACAGGAATGAATTTTATATTGTTATTAAAATTAATCTACATTTTTGGAGGGGTTGATACATTTTTTGTAAGGGAAAATCAAGCCTGAAATTTCAAAGTGGAAATTACAAACCTCAGAAGCCTTTTTAGACCTACAAGTTTTACATTTCCTGCACTGCAAGAAAGTTGTCCTGAAAAAGGGTGAACAAATGAAGATACCTGGATTAACCTGCATGACTCACACAGCATGGTGGAATTTTTACCCTCTGTAAATGTAGTGTACATTCATTATGGCAATAAATAAGGAAGAATTAGTGTGTGATAGTCACACACTGCACAGGTATTGGTTTTATGTTACAGCCAACAATACTTTGCTGCAATGTAGTCATGAAGGTGAATCAAGTACTAAGACTAATTCTTCGATTACAAACTCAAAGATAACAGGGCAAAGATAACTTGCTGTATGTATATTAGGAATGTTGAAAGGCTGCAAGGATGACTCTTTCTACCACACTCTTCTTTACAAGTGGTACTGAGTTCTCATGTCCCAAAATACGACACGTTCTCATTTTTCACCCAATTTGTCATCCCAATTGCAGTGCCATCTTGACAGTTCAGAATGTACTGAGGGCTGTGGGTTTGTAGAGAGCTCTGTACTGCACACTGATATGCTTCTGGCTTCCATCATTAATCCTTGTATTGCCATACCCCAAAAGATCTAACCTCAAATATATGTTGACACAATTTTTGAATGTGAAATCTATAGGAAATAACAATGTCATTCTATTGAAGAAAAAGAAAATCTATAAATTCAGTAAATACAAACTTAAGAAAATCAACTGTAGAATAATCATTTATTTTCAGACGTAAACAATAATAGATTTATTTTGAAGATGATCTTGTAAACATTTTTCTTCTGCGTTACCTCTACTCAGCCAAGTGATACTGTGCTATAGGATTCGGCCAGCAGGTGGTGCAGTTTGAAGGAATTTTCTTGTGGAAAGTTAATATTGTATGCATCCTGCATACGAAGCTCATTGGAATTGATCACCATGCACTGGATGACAGTGTTTTAGAGCAAAAAGTTACAGGGCGTTTGGGAAGTTTTCTTAGGGAAGTTCTCTCACACAGATGCCACTGGAATTCCTTAGTTAATAAGGAGCTGACACACACGCCTGCACAAACACACACACACACACACACACTGCCTGGCGCTGTCTGTCAGCCTGCCATCTGTCTGTCTCTGTCTGTCTGCCTGTCTGTCTATTTCAGATGTCACATATGAAGTGTGAAAAAACAAACAATTGCAACGCTGCAAACCACACAGAAATGTTGGAAGACGGGAGTGATGTTTCTAAGTAAAGACTAGGCCTCTTCCTCAAGAGCCTGATCGAACATCTTCATTGATCCAGACAGACAATGACAGACAATGACGTCATTGGCCTTGGCAAGCTCCCTTACTGTACTCTGGGTCTGTTGTTGTACCTGCAGAGAGCCGAAGGGGACGTGCGCACTTAATGACAGGGATCTCGGTCCCGTGTGGCTCAGTTGGTAGAGCATGGCGCTTGCAACGCCAGGGTTGTGGGTTCAATTCCCACGGGGGGACCAGGATGAATATGTATGAACTTTCCAATTTGTAAGTCGCTCTGGATAAGAGCGTCTGCTAAATGACTTAAATGTAAATGTAAATCTTCTAAACATGTCTGTCTGAGCCTCAGGTCACCTTCGCCAGAGACAAACATAATGCCTCCCCAAATAGAATTGAATAAGGATTCAGTTGTATTAGAAGCCTACATTGCAACAGTATTGGAATTGTATTGTATACTGCCTGCCTTTGGAAACCTACTTTATAAACCTGAGCTCTTTAATAACTGACAATTGAGCAGTTTTAAGAGCATTTAATGTCAATTGTATTTTATTAGCATTTTAAGTACACTGCTCAAAAAAATAAAGGGAACACTTAAACAACACAATGTAACTCCAAGTCAATCACACTTCTGTGAAATCAAACTGTCCTCTTAGGAAGCAACACTGATTGACAATAAATTTCACATGCTTTTGTGCAAATGGAATAGACAAAAGGTGGAAATTATAGGCAATTAGCAAGACACCCCCAATAAAGGAGTGGTTCTGCAGGTGGTGACCACAGACCACTTCTCAGTTCCTATGCTTCCTGGCTGATGTTTTGGTCACTTTTGAATGCTGGCGGTGCTTTTACGCTAGTGGTAGCATGAGACGGAGTCTACAACCCACACAAGTGGCTCAGGTAGTGCAGCTCATCCAGGATGGCACATCAATGCGAGCTGTGGCAAGAAGGTTTGCTGTGTCTGTCAGCGTAGTGTCCAGAGCATGGAGGCGCTACCAGGGAGCAGGCCAGTACATCAGGAGACGTGGAGGAGGCCGTAGAGGGCAACAACCCAGCAGCAGGACGCTACCTCCGCCTTTGTGCAAGGAGGAGCAGGTGGAGCACTGCCAGAGCCCTGCAAATGACCTCCAGCAGGCACAAATGTGCATGTGTCTGCTCAAACGGTCAGAAACGACTCCATGAGGGCCGACGTCCACAGGTGGGGTTGTGCTTACAGCCAACACCGTGCAGGACGTTTGGCATTTGCCAGAGAACACAAGATTGGCAAATTCGCACTGGCGCCCTGTGCTCTTCACAGATGAAAGCAGGTTCACACTGAGCACATGAGCACATGTGACAGACGTGACGAGTCTGGAGACGCGTGGAGAACGTTCTGCTGCTGCAACGTCTCCAGCATGACCGGTTTGGCGGTGGTCAGTCATGGTGTGGGTGGCATTCCTTTGGGGCCGCACAGCCCTCCATGTGCTCGCCAGAGGTAGCCTGACTGCCATTAGGTACCGAGATGAGATCCTCAGACCCCTTGTGAGACATATGCTGACACATGCACATTTGTGGCCTGCTGGAGGTCATTTTGCAGGGCTCTGGCAGTGCTCCCTCTTGCACAAAGGCGGAGGTAGTGGTCCTGCTGCTGGGTTGTTGCCCTCCTACGGCCTCCTCCACGTCTCCTGATGTATTGGCCTGTCTCCTGGTAGCGCCTCCATGCTCTGGACACTAGCTGACAGACACCGAAACTTCTTGCCACAGCTCGCATTGATGTGCCATCCTGGATGAGCTGCACTACCTGAGCACTTGTGTGGGTTGTAGACTCCGTCTCATGCTACCACTAGTGAAAGCACCGCCAGCATTCAAAAGTGACCAAACAATCAGCCAGGAAGCATAGGAACTGAGAAGTGGTCTGTGGTGCACCACTGTCAGAAGCCACTCCTTTATTGGGGGTGTCTTGCTAATTGCCTATAATTTCCACCTTTTGTCTATTCCATTTGCACAACAGCATGTGAAATTTATTGTCAATCAGTGTTGCTTCCTAAGTGGACAGTTTGATTTCACAGAAGTGTGATTGACTTGGAGTTACATTGTGTTGTTTAAGTGTTCCCTTTATTTTTTTGAGCAGTGTATATTAAATCTATTTTAAATTATCTAAATTGGAGAGATTTTTTGATTAACTTAAGTATATTGTACTTAGTATATTAGATAAAGAGCACAAAAAATATGCATTGAATACACCTCAAATACATTTTATGTATATTTCTCATGAATTTGAAGTATATGGAAATTGTATTTGAATTAGAATTCCCATGTTTCCTTTACAAATAATGTGTTTCAGGTATTATTTTACAAATAGACTTCGCATCATTAACAACATTTGATATTGTAATTAGCCATGTAAAGGTTACCTTGGATTGACCAAGGCATCTTCTCAGCCAATGTTAACATCTTATATACAAAGCAGTTCTGGCTGCAGCAGCAATTGTCAAGTAATGTGTTTGAAAACTGCACCAGTGGCATTTCACACTTTAGTTGTTCATATTACGGTGATAAATTAACATTTAAATCAAATGTGTAATGTGTAATATACCATGTGTAATTAAAAGTACATTATTCAGTTTGAAAATGAACATCAAAACATTTGAATAAGCTAAATATGAGGAAAAATATCATATTATAAATCAGAACTTCAGCTGCAGAAAAGGATGCTGGGTAATATGCACATATTTTTGGCACATGCGTTTTTGAAAGTGGACTTTAAGCATATTTTGTGGACATTTAAGTGTATTTTCAAAAAAGTATATTTAATTATATATTTTTGAGATATGATTATACTCTCGGGAAGCATGTTCCTCAGCTGTGCATGTTTCCTTCTGTTGAATAAACAATCTTATCATTGTCAACTCTCCCTGCGCACTTCTGAACAGGAATTCAGAAAGTAATGGATTGTGCAATATTAGCACCTTATTGTTTTCATAATTCTTCGAGCTCTGTCAAAATGTTGGGTATCATGGCTAGACAGCAATTTTTAAATCTTGCCATAGATTCTCGAGCAGATTTAAGTCAAAGCTGTAGCTTGGCCACTCAGGAACATTCACTGTCTTCCTGGTAAGCGACCAGTGTAGATTTGGCCTTGTGTTGTAGGTTACTGTCCTGTTCAAAGGTGAATTCTTCTCCCAGTCTCTGGTGTAAAGCAGACTGAAGCAGGTTTTCCTCTAAGGTTTTGCCTGTGCTTAGCTCCGTCCCGTTTCTTTTCATCTTGAAAACCTCCCCAGTATTTGCCTATGTAAAGCATACCCATACCATGATGCAGCCACCACCATGCTTGAGAATAAGGAGGCAGTTACTCAGTGATGTGTTGTGTTGGATTTGCCCCAAAAATAATTATTTGCTTTGCATAATTATTAACTTGACAATGCTTAAAGAGATATTCATTGTCTGATTTGATATTGTTACCCATCTACCAATCAATGCCCTTCTTTATGAGGCTTTGAAAGGCTCCCAGGTCTTTGTAGTTGAATCTGTGCTTGAAATTCAATACTTGACTGAGGGACCTTATAGATGTTGTATGTACTGTATGAGGAACATAAGACGGGTTAGTCGTTTAAAAATCATGCCAACCCCTATTATTTTTGTGCATCTAACATATGTGATTTGTTAAGCTAAATTCTTCTCCTGAACTAATTTAGGCTTGCCTAACCAAAGGGGCTGAAAACTTATGCAATGACTATATTTTCGTTATCAAATTTGTATTCATCTTTTTTTTTTTTATCTTCTTCTTTGACGTAATAGTATTTTGAGTAAATTGTTGACAAAAAAAATGACAATGAAATCAATTTTCACCCCCCTTTTCAACACAATAAAATGGGAAGAAATCCAAGGGGTGTTAATACTTTTACAAGGCACTGTATACTTCTAGTGTACTTGATCACTCACAGTGTTTCATAAAAAAAATATGAACGATTCAACTTTAAAACAACTCCAAGTGTATTTTGAATGACAATAGTAAACTACAACTAAAGTGTTTGAAATGTAAGTACAATTTGAATGAGTGTGTAAGTTTAATGATAATGAACATAAAGAAAAACAATTAATTTAAAGTACACATTTAACAAGTATATGGAAGGTTTATGATAGTATGCTTATATTATACTTAAGATATACTAGAAAAGTATCTTATATTTGTTGTATATTTAAGTATACTTTAGTGTACTTGTAATATATTAAAATAAAATAAAAAATTGCTTGGGTAGCTATCGCCTCTTACTGGCAGAGGCAGGTTGCTTTATATATGTTCCTGAATCCTTAGAAAATGGATGTGAATGTGTGACCACAAGGTCAAATAATCACATTTGACTCCTTGTCATGCATAGAGGTTACTTTACATATTTAAACATTTGCATAATATTATCGACACAGTTGTCCTGTCAAGGGTGTTACAGAGCCTTCTTTGAAGTTCTACTTTTAGGCCGATTTGTTTTTGCACGACGGTGTGGCTATTATGGGGATCTCCTTATTTTTGAAGCCAAATATAGGCTAGTACTTCAACTTGATTATTTATAATTGTTTCAGAGAAGTATAACTCACAACAACAAACAAATGATTGACCAAATGATAGAGCTAGTTATCTTGTTTAGAGCTGAGGAGGCTCCCTCCAGCCAAACCAGCCTATACATACTGTGGCCCTCAAGGAATTGATTTAGCTGTTTCTGTTGTACACTGTACTATAATTAGCTTCGGGCTTCACAGTTACAAAAACTCTGTAGGATGGCCTCCCTCGCATCCCAACATAATTGTTTAGCGCTGTTACCTACAAACACACCGTAAGCCAATGTGTCTTTAGTACAGTTATTATGTTGGGGGATTAAGTGCAGTGATGGATACACAAGCAATACCATCACTGTGGCAGTGTTTTTCTAAATAGGCCCACTCTCTGTGTGAGTGAAAGAACATCGCCTACATACAGTACATTACCACGCCTCTACCTTTGTTTTAGTTAGAGGATACAAAAAAAGGACACAGCCAAAGACTGTGAGTGGTTTTATCTTCCTTCTTTTTCATTATCTCATATGCGCTGGTTCATTCTTCTAAATGTAGCGCTGGTATCTCCTGACTGGCATCAGCTAATCTTGTAACCTCAACAGGGAGAGACAGGGTCATCGCAGCAATCTAAGATCCTCCACATACCCCCGGTTTTGAAAAGATTCACCTTTTATAACCATAACACTTGTAGATATTCGTATTATTAAACTAGAGGGGTTTGGTTAAATGCGGAAGACACTTTTCATTTCAGGCATTCACTCGTACAGCTGACTAGGTATCCCCCTTTCCCTTGATTTTGACAGAGAGGTCATGGTCTCCTTTTCATATGAGCTCTGTGTAACTACATCAAACATACAGTATATACAGTGCATTCGGAGATTATTCAGACCACTTGACTTTTTCCACATTTTGTTACGTTACAGCCTTATTCTAAAATTGATTCAATCGTTTTCCCCCTCATCAATCTACACACAATTCCCCACAATGACAAAGCAAAAACAGGTTTGTAGACATTTTTGCAAATGTGTTAAATAAAAAAACGGAAGTATCACATTTACATAAGTATTCAGACCCTTTACTCAGTACTTTGTTGAAGCACCTTTTGGCAGCGATTACAACCTTGAGTCTTCTTGGGTATGACGCTACAAGCATGGCACACCTGTAATTTGGGAGTTTCTCCCATTCTTCTCTGTAGATCCTCTGAAGCTCTGTCAGGTTGGATGGGGAGCGTCGCTGCACAGTTATTTTCAGTTCTCTCCAGAGATGTTCGATCGGGTTCAAGTCCAGGCTCTGGCTGGGCCAGTCAAGGACATTCAGAAACTTGTCCCGAGCGCTCTGGAGCAGGTTTTCATCACGGATCTGGCTGTACTTTGCTCCGTTCATCTTTCCCTCAATCCTGACTAGTCTCCCAGTCCCTGCCACTGAAAAACATCCATCCCCACAGCATGATGCTGCCCCCACCATGCTTCACCGTAGGGATGGTGCCAGGTTTCTTCCAGACTTGACGCTTGGCATTCAGACCATTCTTGGTCACCTCACTAACCAAGGCCCTTCTCCCCTTATTGCACAGTTTGGCCGGGCGCACAGCTCTAAGAAGAGTCTTGGTGGTTCCAAACAAGTTCTCATTTACAACTGCAACCTAGCCAAGATAAAGCAAAGCAGTGCGACACAAACAACACAGAGTTACACATGGGATAAACAAACGTACAGTCAATAACACAATAGAAAAATCTATATACAGTTTGTGCAAATGTAGTAAGATTAGGAAGGTAAGGCAATAAATAGGCCATAATAATAATGACAATTTAGCAACTAAACACTAGAGTGATAGATGTGCAGAAGATGAATGTGCAAGTAGAGATACTGGACTGCAAACAAAAAATATATATATAATAATAATATGGGGATGAGGTAATTGGGTGGGCTATTTACAGATGGGCTACTTACAGGTGCAATAATCGGTAAGCTGCTCTGACAGCTGATGCTTAAAGTTAGTGAGGGAGATATAAGACTCCAGCTTAAGAATGATGGAGGCCACTGTGTTCTTGGGGACCTTCAATGCTGCAGAAATTTTGTTGGTACCCTTCCCCCGATCTCTTCCTTGACACAACCCTGTCTTGAAGCTCTGCGGACAATTTCTTCGACCACATGTCTTGGTTTTTGCTCTAACATGCACTGTCAGCTGTGGGAACTTATATAGACAAGTGTGTGCCTTTCCAAATCAATTGGCGGTGAACTCCAATCAAGTTGAAGAAACATCTCAAGGATGCCTAGTTAAATAAAGGTTCAGTAATATAAATAAATAAAATGCTCAATGGAAACAGAATGCACCTGAGTCTCATAGCAAAGGGCTGAATACTTATGTAAATAAGGTATTTATTTTTTAAATTTGTAATACATTTGCAAAAATGTCAAAAAACCTGTTTTCAATTTGTCATTGAGGGGTATTGTGTATAGATTGATGAGGGAAAATATTTCTTTAATCGATTTTAGAATAAGTCTGTAACGTAACAAATTGTGGAAAAAGGGAAGGGGTCTGAATACTTTCTGAATGCACTGTACAACATACAATATACAGAATTACCAAACATATTAAGAAAAACTGACACATTTACCAGCATAGGTCTCTAATAATTTCTCTGAGCTGACCAAGGGGGACCAGAACATCTCATTTCAGAGATCCTTTATGAGTTGTTCCTCATAAAGGGGGAAAAAATTAAAACCAACTCTATGGAGACTGAAGGGGCCTCCAGTGTCATCCAAGCCTGTGACCGGGATTGGTAATTTCTAAGTCTAAATTGAATGAATGATGATAGATACAAAGGACATTTCTGCATAAGTGCTTTGTAAATAAACACAAGAGAATACTGCTCTCTCCTTACATACAAAGAGGTCCAACCCACTTTTTGATAAAAACATAATGGTGAGTTCTATAAGCATCACCAGTAATAAACCCAAGGGCACAATGGAAAACAGCATCTAGCGGTTTAAGTCCAGATGCTGCTGCATGCATATAGATAATACCCCCGTAATCAAAATGGACAATTTCCTTCCTATTGACAAAAGTCAGACATGCTTTGTTTCTGTAAAATAAACCAACCTTGAACGTCACCTTCTTCACCAGCTCAGTGACATGTTTTGTTTTTAATGACAGTTTTCTCTCACGCCAGATACGAAGACATTTGTCGGGAAGGAACTCGCTCAATTTGTGTAACGTTCAAACTTGTCATTACAAGTTCATTTAGATCTGTCTTTTGTTTTGTTTGCATTTAGCACTGACTTTAGGTCCAATATTGACAACTGCAGTGCTAGAAAATCTGATTTCAAATTTGAAAAGGCCTATCCGACTGATGGAGCAATGGAATACAACACTATATCATCTGCATACAAATGAATAGATTTTGTTTTTACAGCATTACCAATGTTATTTATATCGTTTGTAAACAGTAGTGGGCCGAGGAAAGGGGCACCCCTTTATGTAATTCAAGGAACTCCATCTACCTTGATGGCCGGAGTTCTGTCATTGAGATAATTATCAAACCATCGGCAAGCATCAGTACCCAACCCTACCAGGGACAGCTTACTCAACAGAATAACATGGTCTACAGTATCAAAAGTTTTTGACAAGTTGACAAACATGGAGCCCAATTCTTTCTTTTTGCATTTGCAATATCGTTTACAACATGCATGGTAGCCGTAGTGGTGCTATGTTCAGGTCTGAATCCGGATTGATTAACATTAAGAACACCATTTACAGACAGATAATAACGTAGCTGTTTGTTGACCAATGATTCTAGGAATTTCGCAAGACAAGGGAGCCTGGAAGTGGGTCGATAATTATCGAGATCACTACGATCCCCACCCTTATGGAGTTGAGTGGCAATACAAAAGCTTCTTTCCACACTTTTGGAATATTTCCTGATACTAAAGTTAAATAAAAAATGTGTGTTACTGAGCCAGCAATGGTGGGTGCTGCATACGTAAGCAAAGACGGGACCAAATTGTCAGCCCCTAATGACTTCCTGGTGTCAATAGCTTTTAAGGAAGCAAGAATTTCTGTTTCTGTGAGTTGCCAAAAAGAAAAACCCGGATAAAATGCCCTTGCTAATCAAACATGAAATGGACACCACAATTTCCATCTAAATTGGAAACGTGTCTTTGCCCTCTTTGGCCTCTAGGGGGAGCAGGGCCTGCAGCATTATGACTCAGTGGACTTTTGACTTGAAGGGCCAGAGGAGAGGAGGGATGGAAAGAATGACTGTGACCAAGGAGGCGTGCCGGGGAGCTGTAATGGGACAATATAACACCATTTCAAGAGGAGAGGAGGGATGGAAAGAATGACTGTGACCAAGGAGGCGTGCCGGGGAGCTGTAATGGGACAATATAACACCATTTCACCCACACATACAATTGGCCCAATGGTCAGTTAAGCGTAACGTGTTGCAGTGCATTGTGGGTCCAGCTGGCCTGTAACTATACTGTGGAGAGGTGATAAGGGATTAGGCAAGTATGTTGAGGCCCTAATTTGGTGTTTACAATCACTAATTGTTATTCGGATATAGGGCTTTAAAAAAATATATCTTAAATTTCAGCTCATTCTTTTTGAGCCATTCACATGAGAAGTATTATTTTCAAGGCAAAGGCATTGTTCCATCTTGCACGGTCACAAATGAACAGTTCTGAATTCTCCCATTCTCGTCCCCTTTCTGAAGACGGCAATACAATTCTCCCTCGTCTCCTGGCTTGCTGTCTCATCGTTTTGGAAGAAATCCAACGAGACTAAGTTTTTTTTTTATAGCATCCCATTTCTGCCATGACTATGTGAAATAGTACATCATCATAGCAGTATCAGGGATTTATCTGATCTGAACCCATGTTGAAGAACTAAGAATAAAAGTCTCATTCTGGACTTTTCCATTCACTTCCTGGTGTATTTCATTGTCTTCGCAGCGTCTCGCGCAGAGTGCTGAGTTGTCGGTAAAGTACTGCAGTGGGCACCAGGCCCTGGCCTTTATTTTGGAATTCTGTGACATTGTTTGATGGCTTGGCTTCCGCCTGAAACTGAAACAGTAAATCTACATGTCTGTCATCAGTCCCCTTACGCCTCCACATCCTGCCCGGTTAGACTGAACATAATTTGATCTCTCAGAGGCCTGCTGCTTACATGTCAAATTCGGATCTCGGTTTAATCTGTAACCAAAAATGAAACATAATTTACCTTTAATTACAGCACATCTAACAAAAAATATGTACGTTTATAAATATACATATTTATTGTAAATCTGCTGAGGTCGTATCTCAAGCCATGTAAGTATCTGGGATTTCCTCTAGCTGCTCAGACGGTTAGAGGATTCTCCTGTGCGAAAAATGTAGCGTTAATTAGTTCCATGGCAAGGGCTGTGGTGCATATGTAGTTCATATTTTGAATTGCTTACAACATTGTGGTCTGAAATTGAATTGAGCTTATATACTGTACATTTGGAAGTCTTTGAGGTCTTCAATCATCAGTCTTGTATCATCATAGAACCTGACAAGCTCCCCCCCCCCAACTAAAGGGTTGAACAACCCATTTTACTAGGCTACATACGAATAACCACCACTGCAACAGACAGACTACAGTAGACGGACATGGAAACATGGAAACCCACACCCTCGTTCAACCCAGACCAAGCAGACAGTAACATGCGACACTTATTGCAGCGTGCTCAGCAAAAACCATGCTGGCAGGCAATTTGTCCGTTGACCGACTTTTTGGGGTGAAGTGAGAAGTAAAGACAAGCAGATTAAGCTTATTTTGACTGAGTTGCTATAAAAAAAAGGGATCTATGTTCCTCTTTCTGTTATAAGAGAATGTGCCGTCTCGGCAGAGCCATTTGAGAGGTGTGACTTTTTCCAACTTTTCTGCCGAGTCATCTATTTGTCTCCTTTCCTTTCAACACCTCTGAAGCTGCTCTGTACACACATGCATGCAAATTCTCACACACACAGTTACACTCTTACAAATATACCCAAGCAATGTGTCGACTGTAGTTATTTATACTACTAGTACAACTAATACTACCACTACTACTTCTACTACTACAACTACACAACTAGGCCTAGTAAATAAACAAAACAACCATTTTGGAATCTAACAATGAAACTCCTATCTCTACTGTACCAGCATCACAGCTGCTACAATGAGCCGATGGAAATGTTGTTTCTCTGAAAACAAGTTGTACCCCATAACTAATGGTGCTTTTCCATTGAGACTTACCCCCACACCAGTGGACCGCCAGTGTTTGATGTTAATGTAAGCTCTAGTGTTATTTTGGTTCCATCAGGAGTGTGATCCTTAAGACTTGTGGCGAGCAGAATCAACAACTGCGTCACGCAAGACTGTTGCTTTGTGAGAAGGTGCAAACGTTCACAGTTAGCCATTGTTATGTCCTTTTTTATTTAACCTTTATTTAACTAGGCAAGTTAGTTAAAACTTCTTCTTAATAGGGGGCACTGTTTTCACTTTGGGAAAAAAATCGTGCCCAAATTAAACGGCCTCGTACTCTGTTCTAGATCATACAATATGCATATTATTATTACTATTGGATAGAAAACACTCTGAAGTTTCTAAAACTGTTTGAATTATATCTGTGAGTAAAACAGAACTAATTTGGCAGCAAACTTCCAGACAGGAAGTGAAAATTCATACGCCTTCCACTAGATGTCAACAGGCAGTAGAATGTTGAATGGGGTGTCTAGCTTGATCTGAGACCGAATAAGAGCTTTTGGAGTGACAGGTCCGCTCTTTTGTCGGTTTTCAACTGGGCGCCGGGGAACCTCACATTGTCTTCTGAAAAGCGTTAGGTATACACAACGAAATGCTCCGGCTCTGATTTTATTGGATACACATGAGAAGAACATCATAAAGTAGGATTTTCAACCGAGTTTGACCAGTTTATTCGACGTTTATTGGGAATTTTTCGTTCCAGGCGCAAAGATTTTTTGTGGACATGTGCCCTCCACATGGCTAGCCAAAGTTGCTAATTCGACAGAAGAAATGGACATTCTAAAACAAAACAACGATTTATTCTGGAACTAGGACTCCTTGCACAACATTCTGATGGAAGATCATCAAAAGTAAGAGAATATTTATGATGTTATTTCGTATTTTTGTGGAATATGTTGGCTCCAACAAGGCGGAGAATAGGTGAGCGCTGTCTCACAATATTGCATGCTGTATGTTGTACTAAAGTTATTTTTTTAAATCTAACACAGCGGTTGCATTAAGAACCAGTGTAGCTTTCATTTGCTGTACAACATGTATTTTTTAGTAAAGTTTATGATGAGTTCTTTGGTTAGATTACGTGACTGTCCAAAATATCTCCGGACAATTTGGTGCATCATAGCTACATATTCACAATGTAAAACCAGGATTTGTACCTCTAAATATGCACATTTTTGAACAAAACATAAATGTATTGTAGAACATGATGTTATAAGACTGTCATCTGATGAAGTTGTCCAAAGGTTAGTGATTAATTTTATCTCTATTTGTGGGTTTTGTGAAAGCTATCTTTACGGTGAATAAATGGCGTTGTGTGTTTGGCTATTGTGGTGAGCTAATATAAATATATATTGTGTTTTCGCTGTAAAACACTTAAAAAATCGGAAATATTGTCTGGATTCACAAGATGTTTATCTTTCATTTGCTGTACACCATGTATTTTTCATAAATGTTTTATGATAAGTATTTATGTATTTCACGTTGCTCTCTGTAATTATTCTGGCTGCTTTGGTGATATTTTTGATGGTAGCTGCAATGTAAAACTATGATTTATACCTCAAATATGCACATTTTCATATAACATGTTATAAGACTGTCATCTGATGAAGTTGTTTCTTGGTTAGTGACTAATTATATCTCTATTTGGTCGGTTTTGTGATAGCTACCTATGCGGTAGAAAAATTGTGAAAATATGCGGTTGAGTCTTTTGCTATTGTGGTTAGCTAATAGAAATACATATTGTGTTTTCGCTGTAAAACATTTTAAAAATCGGAAATGATGGCTGGATTCACAAGATGTTTATCTTTCATTTGCTGTTTTGGACTTGTGATTTCATGAAAATTATATTATATCCCTGTCGCGCTAGGCTATGCTAGTCAGCTTTTTTGATGAGGAGGATCCCGGATCCGGGAGGGTGACTCGTTAGAGGTTTTAAGAACAAATTCTTATTGACAATGACGGCCTACCCCGGCCAAACCCTAACACGGACGACGCTGGGCCATTTGTGCACCGCCCTGTGGGACTCCCAATCACGGCCGGTTGTGATACAGTCTGGAATCGAACCAGGGTCTGTAGTGATGCCTCTATCATGGTACAATGATTCTCTACACTATACCAGCTTATTTTGTCACATAAACTGAAATTTGGCAAACTACTAGAGTTTTAGCAACCAGGAAATGGTGGAGCGATAGTGCATAGTGCAATGGATTGGAAAATAACAGTTACTGATGTGCACACTACAAAGGTATCATGAAAGACGCAACATTAATGTAAATGTGGCACGTCTGGTTTTATACTTCTAAGCATTCATTTTTCATCAGATAAAAAACCGAGGGCCTGATCGAACTCTCAATGTTCAGGGCTGGGACTGTCATACAAATATGCAGTTAGAAGGAACAAGAAAGAGTGTGTGTCAGAACTATTTTTCTGGTCTGTCAATGGGAAATTGTCAAACTAAGTAAGGCTAAATAAAGCAGTGAAGTGAACGTTTTTTTTAAATGAAGTATGCCTGTCCTTTGTATTTGTGTTGTGTGTATGGGTATATTTGGGTGTTAGAGAGGTTGTGACAACGTGCGTGTGAGAGAGAGTTTGTGCTTAGTTGGTTGTTTGGTTTGTCACAGACTACTCCATACATTGGTATATCTCTGTTAGCCACTCCCCATTTGACATACTGTATGTTGGTATATAAAGATAGTTTTCCTGTTGTCCTGTCCAATGTATTACACCTCGAAATACCAACGTCTCTGTGTAAGGTGAGTCCAAATAATTTGATCGCATTCCTCTTGTAGAAAACTCACTATTGTTGTTTCCCTGACACTCAATGTACATATTTTATGAATCATCACTGGATATAAAGACCTCGCTTTTCATATTCGAAAGGAAGTAACGTTACTCTGAATTTCAGTTCATAATGTTGTTCTTCATCTACAAGATGGTCATATAGTCACTATTGTGAACCCATGAACTATTGTTAACTCACTTGACTATTTCCAACAGTCAATAAGACAACTACTCACAATCCAAAGAATTGAAAGAGCTCGATTGTCCAAAAGGACATACTGCCTAATATAAGGTTTAGTTATTTGGATTCTCAAAGACAGTTCAAATGAGATAGCCATTCAGTCAGTGGAGTATGAATACTGTAATCATTGTTGCACGGTATGGAGAAATTGAGAGATAGAAAACAATACTAGTACTAAATCGTTATTTATTTTTTAGTAAAAAAGTCCTCTTTAGGATATGATGGAGGCTCAGTAAATCAAATAATAATTCATTTGTTCCTCAAATTACTATATATATTTTTTAAAGATATACTTTATCAAAATTATTCTCTCATATGTACAGCAAAATCTTCCCATTAAATGTCAACCAGTTTTCTTTGCTTGGATTTAGATCTGAATCCAAGATGTTTGCATCAATAACTCCTCTTATATCCAATGTATGATCTTTGTTATATTGTTTTCCAATTCATTAACTTTAGTGACCTTTTCAAGGCAATGTGGAAAATACAAATCTTGGAATGCCTGAACGAACTTCCATGTGGATTTCACAGTGACCTGAGACGTTTTTTATTTATTTCTGTCCTTTAATATTACACCCAAATTTAGTAAATTGTTGTGATGTTGATGTGACGTCTTTGCCCATTGGGATGGCAATTGCAAAATCTTTTAATAACTTTATTTCAAAAATCCCTCATTAAATTCTTTCTGTCTATCCCCTGCCTTTGTCACACCACATTTGCCAATTTTCTCTCTTCCCAGCACCTGCAATGCCTGTCAACCTTCTACTCTACCTCCTCCTCTTCCTCCCTGTGTGTCACGGCTGCCACACTGGCTCCTTCACCGACTGCCAGAAGGCTCCGTTCGTCCCCGGTCACAACCTGGCCGGAGAGGGTTTTGACATCGTCAAGATGCAGACCTCCGGCGCCTTTGTGGTGGATGTGCGGAAGTTCATGGTGGGTGGGCACGACGGTAACTGCACCCTGTGCACCAACACTCTGATGGACAACCAGGTCCAGAAGTTACCGCTCTCCGCACTGGACTGGCGCACAAAGGTGACGTGTCGTCGGAGCATCAGCAGCCAGATGTACGAGTCGAGCAGCTCCGTTCTGAAGGAGACCACTAACTGTGCCAGCGTCAGCTGGAAGGTTGGCCTGGGAATCAAGGGCATTGCTGGGGTTGCTGTTGGAGGCACACACTCCAAAACTGCCATGTTCGCCAGAGACCACTCCACCAAAGACAAGTTCTCTTTCACCAGCCATGATTTCAAATGCAAATATTACACGTGAGTCAAGATTTAGATTTTAGTGCCATAGCATGTAAATTAATGCAGTCTAAAGCAAAAAAAAAAGCCTACAGAAATTGATATAGATTGTATACGGAAAAAAACAGTGTTCTCCATGTTGTTGAAGCTTTTTTCATTCCTCATACCTCTCTCCCTGTCCTTAGCTTCCGCCTCCGAACCCAACCTCCCCTGAGCCGGGAGTTTCAGGACTCCCTAAAAAACCTCCTTTGCATGTACACTCACAAGACCGGCCCTGCCTACAGCCACTTCATCTCCGTCTATGGCACCCACTACATCCGCAAGGTGAACTTGGGGGGCCGGGTGCACTCCACCATAGCCATACGCACCTGTGAGATGGCCATGAGTGGCCTCTCCCTCCATTCTGTCAGCAACTGTCTGGGGGTGGAAGCCAGTGGCACCATCAAGGGTGTCTGGTTTTCAAGGGTGTCTGGTTATAAAACCTGGCTGAAGTCCCTGAAGAAGGTCCCTGGTGTGGTCTCTTACCAGCTCAGCTCCTGCACTTCCTGGCCAGAGACAAACCCATCCTTAAAAGGCCAACCAGCGCAATGCCATCAGAGACTACATCCAGAAGTACGCTGTGCCCACCTCCTGCCCTTCTGCTTGCAAGATGGGGAGACGCAACAAAGACTGAATCTGTAAGTGTAGCGGTCACAGGAACGTGGACTCCAACTGCTGACCCGGTAAACCGGGCGTGGCCAGGATGAATGTGACGGTGGTCCGAGCTACGGGGCTCTGGGGCGACAACTTATCTAAGACAGATGGCTACGTCAAGGTCTTCTACGGAAAGCGAGGCGGTTCCACTCCTGTGATCTGGAACAATGACTTCCCCGACTGGAACTACAGGATTCAGTATGGAACGGTGGATTTGAAAAGTAGACTGAGTTTTTTGTTCAATTTTTATGTTAAATAGTCATATCCGTCTCTTGAGGGTTACTATGTATAGGCTTCCTGTACAAAGGAATAAGTGGAGCAGCAAGACATATGTTAAGGGTGTCTTGGGCTCTCTGTCTTTGTCGGTGGGATCTCCAGGGTAGTTTCCAGTTTGCTAATTATGCTCCCTATTCTATAAAACCTTGTAAGAGTAAAAAAAAAAAAAAAACATTTAGAATTTTTTTCCCTTTAGCCAGCATTGTGAATATTTGGTGTATTACCACTGCTCTTACTTAGAGTGCTCTCTCTCTCATTCACCCACTCTATGTGTTCCCTAACAGAGCCTTGAACTTTGAGGTGTGGGACGCGACCACTGATGGAACGATGACCTGCTAGGAAAGGGCTCCATAACCCCTCAAAGGGGCATGAACGTCAACCAAAGTTTCAAGTTGAAACACGGTACGATTTATGTGTCCCTGTCTGTGGTTTGTGGCCCCAGCCTTAAAGGAGTCTTCTGTGATCAGTATTCCCCCTCGCCTGGGTCCCAGGGTAGGCTGAGTTACATCCATGACTGGGACAGAGAGACAGAGACGTTACCCACCCTCTTCCAGGGTTCTCACAGTAAACGAAACAGGACCTGTGCCGTTCATGTTAAATTAGTTACTTAATTATAATAGAATAATAATATATGCCATTTAGCAGATGCTTTTTTCCAAAAGAACTTACAGTACAGTGCATATATTTCAGAGTATGTGACCTCCAGCGGGAATCAAACCCACAACCCTCTAACCAATGCTCTTGACATCTGAGCCACACAGGACTATTTACTCCCTGTGGAGCATAAGGCCGCAACAACACACGACACGCCAGACGGTCCTTTGCACTTTTCTCTCTGCTTCACCTTTGTTACATGAGGCTAATGGTAAATCAGTTTTAAAAAATTAATTCAATCTATAGGTCAATCAATTAGCTTGCGTTGAGAAGCTCGGTCTTCCTTTCCAAGGTGATAAAATGATTCATTGCTTCAGGGTTGCCTCTACATTCGTATCGTTTTTCTTTCTGTCACAAAACTAAATTATTTCTCAATATTGACCTTTTTTTTTTTTTTTTTTTACAATTCTATGTAATGTCTGATACATCCAAATAGTTGGGGTTTCAGTATTACTCGTATAACTGTGACACACGAAAAAAAACTTATTGAAAGTAATGTGAAAGGAGGGATTTTAGGTCTACTTGAGGCCTGCTTGAAGGGGAACATTACCCAAGTGCTTTTTCTGATTCATTGCCACCCAGATGAAGTGGGTGAGACCACTGACTCTGGATGCATCACTCTGGATGGTTGCAAATGGCATCCTATTCCATTTATAGTGCATTGCCTTAGACCAGGGCCCACAGGGCTCTGGTCAAAAGTAGTGCACTATATAGGGAATGGGGTGCCATTTGGGACCCATCCTCTGCATTAGACGAAGGTAACAGAAATATGACCACATTCCTCACCTGACATGACACTTGGCAACAGCTGAGAAAGCAAATGTGCCTTACATACAGTACGTCACTTACATTTAGTTTTCACTGTATTTATAATTTTTCTGTATAATTATGTTCCTTTCCTTTCACATTTGTTTGAACTTTGTTAATGAAAATTACATTTGATCATTGAATTTTCTATTTTCTGCTTGTACTGTCATTCAATAAATTGAGTAGGCCTATCATGGTGCCAGTGATTATTTGACTACTGAATAATTTGATACTTGTGGGCTGAATCCTACCTGTGGGCTGAATATACATGCGTTAACCCAGACTTTTATGTAAACCATGTTATTGGGGTCAATGGTAGACATGAGAATTCAAGTTATTCATGGTTATCAAGTTACAGTAGGATTTGGCCCTGAATGACTTTTACAGAGAAGCAAAAATATTTCACACGTGTACAATCACATGATTTCACATGAAATCATGTTTTAGGAACACTTCACATGTGATCACGTTTTCACATGTGCAGCTTCATGTTATCACATGTTGCTTTATATGTTGCCACATGTTATCACATTAACTTCACATAAGATAATGTGTTCATGAAATTCAAGGGTTTGGTGATGACAGTTTAGAATTCTAATTACAATGGGTGATTATTTGGAAAAGGATAATCACCTCTCAAGACGAATTCCTGGAGTAAAATGTTATGACTTTTTGAAGGGAGCACTTAAAGTGCACTTAAAGTGCAGAGATATTTGTGGTGTAAACGACATGTATAATCTCAACTACCTCCAGATCATGGGTTTTTTATTGCAATTGTAGGCCTTAACTCCGAGGCCTGGTTTTGTGAGGACAGCTGGGAACTTCTTAGAAGTGATAAGAACAAGTTACCCCGATGGCATCAGTTTAAACAAGCAATGTGCACAATGGGATTTCATTACTCTATCTATTTCACACTACTCAGCCAAACTAAGCTGAGCCAAACTGTGCCGAGCCAAGCTGCACTGGGCTGAACTGGTTACGAATCCACCATAGTTACTGCAACGCTGCAGGACAATGTGAAAAGAAATGATCAGAGCCAGCAGGGTATAGTTCAGGTCGGCCCTATAGTGTGAAACAGGCATACTGTATGTGACATGTAATGACTATCAGGGTCTCCTTCAGGATATACCCCATTTTCAGTGAGATGAACCCCCACTCTATTGGCTATGTTTTAACCCTGCCTCTTCGTTGCTTTTTTCTTTCTACTATATGCAAGCTAAATGGAAGACATCAAGGTGGGTTATACAGTACAAGACTGTTGGTTCATCACTGGGCATGCTGCCATTTCCAAGGAAATTAGAGTAGAGCGTGAGTTGATCACAATCATAAAATCCTTATTTGAAATGACTCTGCACCTTGGCACAATTTATTAGTGATCTTACTGGATATACGATGGCACTGCATGACATACAATTGAAGTCGGAAGTTTACATTCACCTTAGCCAAATACATTTAAACTCCGTTTTTCACAATTCCTGACGTTTAATCCAAGTAAAAATGTCCTGTTTTAGGTCAGTTAGTAGCACCACTTTATTTTAAGAATGTGAAATGTCAGAATAATAGTAGAGAGAATGATTTGTTTCAGCTTTTATTTCCTTCATCACATTCCCAGTGGGTCAGAAGTTTACATACACTCAATTAGTATTTGGTAGCATTGCCTTTCAATTGTTTAACGTGGGTCAAACATTTTGGGTAGCCTTCCACAAGCTTCCCACAATGAGTTGGGTGAATGTTGGCCCATTCCTCCTGACAGAGCTGGTGTACCTGAGTCAGGTTTTTAGGCCTCATTGCTCGCACACGCTTTTTCAGTTCTGCCCACACATTTTCTATAGAGTTGAGGTCAGGGCTTTGTGATGGCCACTCCAATACCTTGACATTATTGTCCTTAAGTCATTTTGCCACAACTTTGGAAGTATGCTTGGGGTCATTGTCCATTTGGAAGACCCATTTGCGACCAAGCTTTAACTTCCTGACTGATGTCTTGAGATGTTGCTTCAATATATCCACATTATTAGGACATGAAGTCCATACATTTCCTTGAATACAGGCATTGAATAATGTTAGGAGCTATTATTGATTATCCTTTACGGTAGGCTATGCTCAAACAGTCAGGGGCCATTCAGGGATACTGTCAATATGGAATGTAAGTGCACAACTCTGATCAAATGAGTTGTCATGTGAGGAAATGGAGACCATATTCATGTTATGTTTAGTAATATGACCCCTCCTGTTGGTTTGGGGGGAAAGGCCACTGAATACAGTATACAACAAAATAACTTTGACGCAAGATGTAAACTTATAAAGCAATCTAACACGGTAGCCTATTCTAATTGAATTAAACAAAGATATCTGAAATGTCGAAACAATTTTGATGGCATTTGCCTCAGGTTATAGGCTATTATAATGCAGGTCTAGATGTATTACAATCTAATAACTGTAAAAAAAATAAAGTATAAAACTATGTTAAGGTTTTCAAAATCTAGGCCTATCAGTAAAATAGTCTGAAAGCAGAAAGTCAAGTCTGTTATTGAATTCTCTAAATCATTAGGCTACATTGCCTTTTAACCTACAGCTGACTTCTATTCCAGTCATTGGGATGGCGTTTGCCAGTTTGTGGTGGACAGCTCATACATAGAGCTCTTGTGCATTGAAGTGGGTGGCTTCCGATAAAAAATAAAAAAACGGGTTTAATGGGGGTAACATCACCTCATCCTCTGATTTATCTCACTTCCTTCTGCCCGCCACTATAGACCACCCTGAGCCCCTTGTGGAAACCGCTCCTTTGGGAAGGGGGGCTGGCGTTTCCGTTGCCCTACCCTGTCTCCATGCTTGTGGACTGAATTTCACCAAATTATTTTAATTCACCTAAAACAAACTACAGTTCACTGTGTTGGCATGGGGCGCCGACCGATTACGCGCTGCGGATAGACACCGAAGGGAAAAAAGGGCGGAGGGGGAGGGGTAGCAGGTAAAGTGATAGAGATGGAGACCGCGCGTGCGCACAGAGTTCCATCCCTCCGCATCGCTTCTTTTTTCATCCTTTTTTTTTTGCAGCATCAGTACCGCGCTCGTATCGCATTCGTTTGCTGGAGTCGGAGCGCGCTGCGGGGCGACACTGCACCGCCAAGGAGGACGCACAAGCACGGTAGAGGGGGGACTGGAGAAAGGAAAAAAAGACAGAGAAGGTAGCGCACAGGGGAGACTCATAGCCTACCCCCTCATTTGAATACTGGAAGAAAATATAACATTGTCGGACCTTTAGACATAAGAAGACAACGAGGCGGAAAAACCCAGGCGATTATATTTTAGCCAGCACGGCGGGGAAACAATGAAGGATCGTACACAAGAACTACGAAGTGTAAGCTTATATATTTCTACCATTCCTGCCCTCCTCCCTTGGTCCCACTCTCTCCTCCCTTCCGAATCCTCACCGCAATCGGGCGTCAGCGTCTGACATCTCCTTGCTGAGCGCTAGCTCACGGCAAACATAACAAATATGTGCACTGAGGTTTCGGTTCTTACCAAAAATACAGAGGCGGGTATCTTTAGGCTATTCATTTATATTTTACGCATTCGAATGTGTCTTCCCATCAGTGTCAATTGCCTAGTGGTGCCCGCATGCGTGCACTGATGATCATACACGTAATGTGAGCATGATAAAAATATGACTTCTCTATTAAAGGTCCGTTAAAATGCAGTGATTTGAGAAAATAGTATAGGGCTATTAGCATTGCAGGCAGGCAAGCATATAAAACAAACTCATCTACCATAGATAGTCTACTGCTAGAAATAACCCAAATCAATATAAGCTTATGAATGCTTATTGGGTGGACAGCTACCCAGAACAGTGGTAAAATACTGTGGATGAAAGCTATCCTAGCCCATAGTCCTCCTAGCCTAGCAATCCCTGCAAACACCGTTAAGGATTGTTATTCAAACCTTGGTAGAACTAAATATTTGTTCAGAATTGCCTCAGCCCATCGGATTTATCTTTTTCTAGATAGTTGATGGAGAGAGCTTTCTATACGAGTGGGACGGGGCCGACTACGGTGGGGGTGGGGGGTCATATTATGTGATTGTACATTTTGTTATAACTGGCCTCTATAATAGGGTATAGTTTACATTATTGCTTGTATTAGACCCAAATTCGATCAAGGAGGACAGAATTGTAGCTCTCTCCCAACTATGCGTCTATAGGGTTCAATTGGGTTCGCTTTGGCGACACCATGCTATGGCAGGATCTGCACCAGGGTTTCATTTTTTCCCTGCATTGGAAAACCACAGTCATACTGGTTTACAACACATTCAGTGACTAGATGTATGCCATAAGGATAGCCACTGTCATATATTTGTGCAATTTGTCTGTCTAGGTTTAATTGAAAAACAAATGTCTCCTATCCTCAAGGCAATCAAATCAATATGAGGCCCGAAGCATGCGTGCCTTTTTTGGCGTAGCCCAACCTCCAACGTCTGGAGATCAATAAAATATCAGAGGAAACGCCTGGACCGCTCTGCACCTATACCTATAGCGTGTGTGTGATTATTATATCAAAATGTGGAGCCATTACAGGCTATACCGCTGTGAATATTATAGCACATGATTGTGATTGTGCCACCGTTCCTGAGATAGCCCCTGGTCAGCGGATTCACCTTGCATGAATTCTGTGCCTCCTTCTGTGCCTTCCCACTGAAACGCTGAACACAGCTAGATCCATACTCAGTCAGACACTAGGCACTTGCCTCACTGCCCACTGCAGATTCAAGGAGACTAGGCTACAAAAATCGCTCGGTTATGATGCTTTCGTGTTCAAACGAACCATAAGAGCGTTTATTAGACGTGCTCATTTTTGTAGATTATCTTGCTCTCTGAGACGGATTTTCGTTCTTTCTTTACCTGTAATTTATGATTTTGTATCCCCAACCCAAGCCCCTCACGTTCCCGATATAATCTATGCCATCTGAAGTGAAATGGATAAATAATCGCTACCGTCAGTCTAAACTCTATGGAAATAATATTATTTATATTATAGTGATAGAATATCACGTAATTCTGGCAACAGATGTTATATGATTGGGTAATAATTACATTTTATGTAATCGTCAACATCACAGTGACGTATACGTCGCGCGCTACATCGTCCTACTCTGAGCAAGCCGTGTCTGCACGGGTTTTACCGAATGTGCTACGTGTGTGAGTGAGCAAAAGATTGGCCGGCTATATTTACCATGTCTATACCGACTATTCCCGTGTAAGCCAAAGAATCGGCTGATAGACCTTCGATTGAGGGTGCGCGCGTGCGTTGCTGCACAATATATGTTCCAATGTAATTGATTATAAACTGGGGTAGGGGTTGCTGAGAAGGGACATAATTGGGGTAGGGGTTGCTGAGAAGGGACACATTCTGGGGGTTGAAAAGGCATAGTTTTCTTATTCAAAAACATATTTCTAAGCATTATAAGCTACAGAGATGTCAGTGCAATTTCTTACTCATAAAATTAATATTGCTCTCTATCATTGACACACGCGCACACACACACACACTTATTATTGATTTGTTCTCCCAAGACCAAAAGATTTCACTCACTCAATGTCCTTAACATTTCTGTAAAGGCACCAGCATTTTGCATGACACAAGACATTTATTCAGAGAAAAAATGTGTGCGCTTTTTAAAATTTTAATTGGTTTTATGGCTGCATTTTTTTGTTACCACTTATTGATCCTTTGACCAATCACATCATATATTTTCATATCAGTGCTTTCTCAGAGCTGATCTGATTGGACAAAAGACCAATTAGTGAAATATCCGAATTGGGTTGCCTGTCTAAATGCAGACAGTGTCATTTTAGTTGCAAAGTGGATACTCTTCTGGACTGTTTTATGTATAGGCCTATAGCATTGCCAACCTCTCTCATATTAGTAGTCTATAGAACATTGTGTTTTATACTGTCTTGAATATCAGTAACATTACTTGTGTCCTTGACAGGCAGAGCCATAAATGCAATACATGCATCCAATTTGTACCTACTTGGTAAGGTAGTGACTTTATTTATACAGGTTTATAACATATCCAGTGACATCTCTGTGTCCAATGCAGAATTAGCAAAACATTCTCTTATTCCAGTTACTGTATATTTTGTATCGTTTTGCTTAAAGCTTTGTGTGCCTCGATTCCCTGTGTTGCTTTATTTAGCCCCACGTGTATGTAGAGTTCATATTCACCACGTGTATTTAGCGTTCATATTCACCACGTGTATTTCGCGTTCATATTCACCACATGTATATGCCATGACGGACGTTTAAGAGTGAGAAAAACAGCGTTCACCTCCCTACCATGCAACGTGTCCCGCATAAACAGGGATTTTAGTAAAACACAAGCTGGAACTCCCTGATTGCGTCAGAGGAAAGGAGTGTTTGACTTCCGTCTCCGACCTAGACAGCACACCTTTATTTACATTGACAGGCTTTTTCCTGTACTGTAGCGTTCTGTGGTAATGTATATAAAGTATTCTGTGGTAATGTATATAAAGTATTCTATGGTAATGTATATAAAGTATTCTGTGGTAATGTATATAAAGTGCCTTCAGAAAGTATTCACTCCCCTTTACTTTTTCCACATTTAGTTGTTTTACAGCCTAAATGTAAAATTGATTAAAAGTAGATTTTGTGTCACTGATCTACACGTAATACCCCATCATGTGAAAGTGGAATTTAGTTTGTAGAACATTTTAGATATGTATAAAAAAAAAATGAAAAGCTGAAATGTCTTGAGTCAATAAGTATTCCCTCATACAATTATCTGTAAGCTCCTTCAATCGAGAAGTGAATTTCAAGCACAGATTCAACCACAAAGGCCAGGGAGGTTTTTCAATGCCTCGCAAAGAAGGGCACCGAATGGTAGTGTAATTTTTTTTTTATCTGAGCTGAATATCCCTTTGAGTTTGGTAAATTAATTAATTAGGCTTTGGATGGTGCATCAATACACCCACTCACTACAAAGATACAGGCATGTTTCCTAACTCAGTTGCCGGAGAGGAATAAAACGGCTCAGGGATTTCACCATGAGGCCAATAGTGATTTTAAAACAGTTACAGCGTTTAATGGTTATGATATGAGAAAAATGAGGATGGATCAACAACATTGTTGTTACTGTACTCCACAATACTAACCTAAATGACAGAATGAAAAGAAGGAAGCCTGTACAGAATACAAATATTCCAAAACATGCATCGTTTGCAACAAGGTAGTTAAGTAATACTGCAAAAATTGAAATTAACATTTTGTCCTGAATTCAAATTCAACACAACACATCACTGAGTACCATTCTTCATATTTTCAAGCATGATGGTGGCTGCATCATGTTATGGGTATGCTTGTCATCGGCAGGACTACAGAGTTTTTTAGGATAAACATAAACGGAATACAGCTGAGCACAGGCACAATCTTAGAGGAAAACCTGGTTCAGTCTTCTTTCCAACAGACAATGGGAGACAAATCCACCTTTCAGTAGGACAATTACCTAATTTAGTATAAGGCCAAATCTACACTGGAGTTGTTTACCAAGATGACAAGGTTCCTGAGTGGCCTAGTTACAATTTTGACTTAAATCGGCTTGACAATATATGGCAAGACTTGAAAATGGCTTTTTAGCAATGATCAACAACCAACTTGACAGTGCTTGAAGAATTAAAAAAAGAATAATGTGCAAATATTGTACAAACCAGGAGTGCAAAGCTCTTAAAGACCCCAAAAGACTCACACTGTCAATGGTGTTTCTAACATGTATTGTCTCAGGGGGGGTGAATACATATCTAATTCAGATATATTAGTGTTTTATTTTTCATAAATGTTAGAATTTTTCTTCCACTTTGACATTACAGAGTATTGTGTGTAGATCATTGACCAAAAATGACAATTAAATACATTTTAATCCCACTTTTTAACACAACAAACTATGCAAAAAGTCAAGGGAGGTGTGAATACTTTTTGAAACATTCACCTGTACTAACAAGTCCCACACGTCTCCGTTAGCACAGTTAGCTACAGTACCATACTTAAATGTCGCAAAACATTGTTATTGCAATGTAATAACAATGAAACAACTTTAACATGAAATTGTTCATATTTTTATCAAGGCTGTTGAGAATTAGTGCTGGAATAGGAGAAATTTATAGCCAACTATTCTGAATCAAAAGCCTTTGTTTTTCAACAATTCATCATCGAAATGGGTACAATCAAACACAGATAGCAGCTGATGAAGGGGTGAACCTTCTATAACCTTTTGACCTTTGACAACAAGGGTTTATCAAGGCTCCCGCAGCACAAATGATACTAAAGCTAATGGGGCAAACGTGTTGTAATGATAGTAGAATACACACGATAGCAAAGAACAATTTGCCAGCTGTAATAAAGATTATGCCACATTGAAAGTTGCGATATATCTTGCCTCTATTGTGCCTTAATTAAGCTGTCCTTGAGTCATTGAAGGGCATGGCACAAACCACCACTTAAAAAACGCAGAGCAGAACTGTGTACAGGGGAGTGGACAGAGACACTAACGTATTATACACGCTGAATGAGGTTTGGTCAAAGTGTATGACTGAATTCTGCTGGATGTATTTCAGAAATTATCGTATTTAGGAAAATAACTGCATGTTAAAGTCTGTGTGAGGGAAGTTCTGTCTCAATGGCACAGCCTAGCAGTTCTGCTGTACTGAATGCCTTTGACATATTTGCATCTGTTTGTAGCGGCTTTTGTAATTTTATTGGCATATTTGAAGTTGAAATGTTCATCTACTTTTACGTTCATCTACTTTTATTTGAAGTATGCATCTTTTATGTTACACAATTCCATATTAGGACATTTCTGTCAAGTTTCTAGGAGACAGTAATCCTTCCTGACCCTAAAATGTCATCATGCTCACTGCAAAGCAAATTATATCGGAGACCACAGTGGCGATTTGCATTTGATGCAGTTAGTAGATGTATAGGCTATCATTACTGAAAGGATTCTTATCCTAAAGTGGATTTTTTTCAAAGGGAAGGGGGTCAAAAAATGTGTAGCAGAGCATCTCCATTTGATGGCCCTCCAATAGTCACTCCCCATGAGTGATTACCGCAGCTAGTAATACATTATGTATGAGCACCACCCCTGACTACATGCCACATCAATGTAACAGCAGATTGCACCAGAGAATACTGGTCGCTCTGTTTTGAGTATTTTCCTTAAGGCATGATGTTTCGTGGATGGGGAATAGATTCCAGGAGAGGTCAAGGATGTGCATTATCTATTCTAAAGATGCGTTTGTATCAAGCGGTGAGTCATAGCGGCAGCCATGTTGGAAATTAATAACCCAGGAAAAGTCACAGTTTCCTGGTTTAGCCCTAAAGTCTGGCGCGTCTGTGGTAGAGTGGGGGATGATGTGGGACGGACGCAGTGTTCTGTGAGGTCATATGCAACCAAGGGCAAAGACACCCACTATATTTAAAATCACAGTGGTTTTCAGTGGTACACACAATACAAACACAAACCTAGAACTACTGATAGATAAGTCCTAAATTTGATTTCTTTCCCAATTAACAATGTTGCGCAGACCCAAGCTGAATGAGTGATGTGTGTTTTGAGTCCTCCTCCACAAAGTCATTTAAGCAGAGGGATCTTCATTTGCACTCTGTCAACCCAAAATGTAATTACGCCTGTAACTGTAGTCGTAGAGGCACAAAAGTTCAACAATGAAGTAAAAAAATGCTAATCAGGATTAAATAGCAGGAGGGAATGTGACGCATTTATTGCAGCAAGACGTCTTTCATCTGACCGAGGGATCTGTTTGCCCACTGGTACTTACAGACTGGTACACGTGCCCTTGACATGGTGGACACGTTATACAGTAAAAATAGCCCTCCAATGCATGTTTAAGCATCTATATTCCTCTCAATGGCAATGTACTGAACAATGGAAGGAAAGTCACTTGAGGCGGACGATAAATAGCCTTTGTTTCGAGTGTAGTATGTATTTGTGTGGATTGGGTTTGGGGGTATGGTTAAAAGGTGACTAGTTTAGTAGGCCTAGGGTACTCAGGAACAGTCTCTGTTTCTGTCTTTGTGTAACGGTCCTGACCTGTTTTATGTTGTTTTTGTATGTGTTTATGGTCAGGGCGTGTGTTTTGGGTGGGCAGTCTATGTTATCTGTTTCTATGTTGGTTTTGGTTGCCTGGTATGGCTCTTAATTAGAGGCAGGTGTTTTGCGTTCTCCTCTAATTAAGAGTCATATTTAGGTAGGGTGTTCTCACTGTTTGTTTGTGGGTGATTGTCTTCCGTATCTGTGTTATGTCTTGCACCATACGGGACTGTTCGGTTGTTCGTTTCGTTTCGATGTAGTCTGTTTCCTGTCCGTAAGTGTTACGTTTAGTTATGTAAGTTTATGTTCAGGTTTCGTCTACGTCGTTTTCTTGTTTTGTTTTTTCGTGTTGCCATCGTCGTGTTAAATAAAAGATGGCTTATTTCCCTAATGCTGCATTTTGGTCTGATGATCCTTCTCTCCTCTCCTCGTCCGAGGATGAGGAGAGCGACAGCCCTTACACTTTGAGTCTTACTCACCTCCCACTGCTGAATCTGTCACACGTTGTTTATCCCCACATATTTGGACTGAAGGATTTTTTATTAAATAGAAACTACCTCAATGTATGCCCTGCTCTTTGTGATATAGTTAAGTTGACCTCAGTACAGCTAGTCATTTCTCCTCGGGGTTATACCTTCAAATGAGTTGTAGAAAGTCCAAAGCCCATCTATATTTCCTATTCCACTTTTACTCAATTGTTTTTACTATGTGCTTTATAAAGAATAGCTTGCGTTTTTGAAAATGTCAACGTAGGTTAAAGAAAGACATGCTGACTGGCCATTCCAGGCCGGACCACTTACTTCCGTCAACAATTTTAGCCACTAAATTAACACGCTGAGCAATTACTTTCGCTCTGGCGTCCATCCTACTTTTCTGAGGATTCTGTCCCCGACTGTTCCCATACAAGTCAGAGAGGAGCGGGTTGATCAGTCAGATGAGATCAGGTGGCTGTCTAGCGGAATTCTGTTCATAGCCTACCTCACATCCCCTTTCACTCAGACTGAGCGAAACAAAGGTGAAGCAGTGAGATCACCACTGTCTCAGGACGCTTATAATGTCGTACAGTTGGGATTTATTGTGACTCACACTGCTTTCAGTAGTAAGATGTTCCAAGGACTATCATTCTATCTTTCAAGCTCTGTAGAATCTAAATCTCTTTGATATTGAATGCCCATGACCATTCAAGTCCGTTTTTGTACGTTTTGAAACACGGAATCCGAAGTTTTGGGTATGCCATCTCTTTGCCACAAATTCAGACTTTTATTTAACCCTTTACACTCGTGAAAATGGACCTATATGGATAGGGCTACATTTAAATGTTTATAACGGAAGAAATATGAAAACATATGCATAAGAATGGTAGCAAATGAGAGGGTTTGGAAAATGTCATTATGGGGAAATTATTAGACCAAAGTTGAGGACACAACAGTTCCCCTGACACAAGACAGAATCCAAACATTACACTGTGGATTTCACGTGATTTAACATTAAATCCGAAAATACTCTGGATACATTCAGTAATATGATAAGAATATTCTTGGAGAATGTGGGGTAGGTGCAACATAAGACAAACACATTACAAGGGTTTGAGTGAGAGGACTAACTGGTGTATTCAAGTGGCCACACACCTCTCCAAAGTGTGCTCAATTACTAAGTCATTTCAATGCACTTTAATGACTCAAAGAAGAGTCGTCAACTACAAGGTGCTTTTCTGAGCTCTCCTAGCTGTGCCGTTGAGGAGCTGTGTCTGGAACACAACCCTGCATCGCAGCCATCACACAATTACTGTTGTTCACACAATCCAAAAACAGACCATTATAAATCACAATCAGGGTCAGGTGGGCATCATTTGAAGCTTGTTCTATTGCCAAGCTAGACTAGATAAGTTATAAAATACTATCTTACCGTGTAGGGCTTTCTTAAAGCAATTCAGAGAAACAGACCGTAATTTTGGTGCGCGTATGCTCTTCGAAAAAAAGGGTTCTTCGGTTGTCCCCATTGGAGACATTTGGAAGAACCCTTTTTGGTTCCAGGTAGAACCCTATTGGGTTCCATGTGGAATACTTTCCCCAGAAAGTTCTACATGGAACCCAAAATAGTTCTACATAGAACCAAAAAGGGTTCTACCTGGAACCAAATAGGGTTCTCCTATGGGGACAGCCAAATAACCTTTTTGGAACCTTTTTTTTCTAAGAGTGTAGAAAGGAGTCATGAGTGCATTCAGGTGCGTGTTCCATGGCAAATTTTCTTCACAATAGACAAACATAGGCTCATTCTGTTCAGAACAACACGGGGTATAACGCCATGTCATCTTGTAACTATACATCAAACATAGTGATCAAAAACGTTGACATTGTATATGACTTGAGTTTTATGATTATGGAAATGTGAAGTGCACAGGTGTTTGGCTTGCTTGTATGACATCAAAGCGGTATTTATTATAATCCTCAATGTCTCATCTTTCAAAATACTCAGAGTCCTCTTAATATAAAGCATTTCCCTTACTCAGACAACAAAACATTTGCAAAACTTTCAATTAGCAGGAGGGATCGGTGCGACTTCTTGTCGCGTGCTGTGCTCAAGTTCAGAACGGCTGCCATTTTCAATCCCAGATATGATTGTAAAGGACCACGTCACGTGATATGGTTTTAATCTAACATCTATAAATGACTTAGCACAATGAAAGGACGAAGGAAGGACATGCGTTCAGCAGCAACACGTCCCTTAAGGACCACTATGTTGGGGAGATGTTATTGAGGTTTGATTATCACCTGCTCTCTCAGTTTGCATGATCACCATGTTATCGGTGCAGAATATTATTTAGGAAATTGCTAGTTGAGGAAATTGTCTTGGAAACAATCTAGGAATGTCAGATGGTCTGATTGTGTTGTAGGATCTTTTAGAGGTCAGAGTTTTGCCATTTTTTGGGGGGCGAGGAGATACAATGTCTTTTTGTGATTGGAAAGGGTAAATGTCAGATCCATTTACTACACTAAAGTGAATAAAACAGTTTTACAACAGAAGGAAAAAGCATTATATGATGACCGATTTAGATTGATGTACTGTATATTGGACATCCTCAAGAACCCATGCCTGCAGGTAGCCTAACTATCGGTAAAGCTACAGACGTATGACCCCAACAAGTAATCAATCTCTCTCTCTACTACAGTACATTAATAAGTTAAGCACTTAAAGCATTTTGATGGGTGAAAAGCTACTTATGTTAAGTCCTCAGAAAGTTGCAAAGAAGGATGACCCTTCTGTAGTACTACCCTTTACATAGAAACTATACCATAGCAACATTGTAATTGCTGACAATTTTAAAAAAATCTAACAACAATTGAATCCTGCATTTAGGGAGGAAATCCAGTTTAGAGAGTACCATTATAACTGTACAATCGAATCCTGATACTAGAAACAGCTTTGCGTTTATTTGTCCCATGCTGTCACTTTCATTCCGAATATCCATCCTCCTTTGTGTATCTATTTTTCTAAAAGATGGCATCACTGGTGCTATCGGCACAATGCCCCTCGCATCCTTAAAGGAACCTAGTTTACCAGTATTGCTGATCTCACATTGAGACACTTTGAATAGCCCACATTTACATAATAAGTTGGAGCCGTTAAATTTTTGTCTGGACATAAGTAAGTAAATTACAATGACACAGCATTCAGATGCTATACTTAAGTGGGTAAGCTCATTTACATATAGTTCAGACTGTTCGTTTTTGTGTAAGTTGAATATGTAATTGATCACCCACTTCCTGTTTCATTCATGAGGCGAGGGACGGAAGGAGGGAGGGGAGGTGAAGAAATATGCAGCTCACTGCTCCCTATAATGCCTTCTGCAAGGGGATTTGGCAAGGGGATTGGGTATTTGCTTTTAACACAAGGGGGAAAAATGATAACACTTTATAAAATCAAATCAAATCTATTTTATATAGCCCTTCGTACATCAGCTAATATCTCGAAGTGCTGTACAGAAACCCAGCCTAAAACCCCAAACAGCAAGCCATGCAGGTGTAGAAGCACCTGTAGGTGTACTTATGTATGCATTCATAAAGCCTTTATAACAACTATATAACACATTATAACATTTGTCGTAAGCTGTTATAAGTCATTATAATTGTTCTAAGTAAGATCTTTTATAAAGTGTTATAAAATTAGTTATAATGGGTGTTATATAGATGACTGTTCATCCTGTTGTCATATGCTCTTATGTCACTGTTAATAACAACTGCTATTACACAGTCTGCATGACAACTTATGTCATATGTTATTACATGCTACATAAGAGTCTACATACCCGATGCTATTACAGGGTGTTATCTCATTTACCAACCTCTGTGTCACATTATTACATTGAACGGAATGATGGGTGTCATAACCATGTCATATAGTGTGTACAGACACCTTACGTAACGTGACATTCGTTTGATGTCTAATAAAACATTTATGAATGTGCTTATACCACAGGATGAGTTGAGAATATCACAACATTGTACTATTCAAAGGATTTAAAAAACAACATGGGCAAATGGGAGCACAGATGTACTTAGGATTTTTTTATTTGGAGTTGTACAAATTGGACCACGTTAAGATATCAAAAAGGACACAAAAAACTTGCCAAAAAAAAAACATTTTTTTCAACAAAACAGAAGTTATGACAAAATCAAGGTTGCTTGGGCACAACAGGATTTGTGACAGCTGTGAAAAAAAGGAAGATGAGCAGGCTACAATAAAAATGACAGCTTTATTATAAAGGAGATTTGTAATTAGTCAGGTAGCTAGCTAGCTAACTAAGTAGTTGATGGTGCAATTGCAACATGTAGCTCTCCAGGAACAAAGTTGGAGAGCCATGCTTCTCACAATCCAAATATCGCCTGTAGCTAGCTAGCCACAGACGTAGGGCCACGACATGAGCACAAGCAGCCCCACTGTGCCCCCATCTATGCATAGCTAGCTAGCTAGCTAGCTTGCTAGCTACCGGAGGAATTTCAAATTATAAAGCACATTTTGCAGCACATCACACAATACATTCTCTTTCAGTACACTTTAAACACAATTACTTTTTGATTTCATTGTTTCTCATGTGTTGTTGTTCTGTTGTTAAGTCCCACCCTTCGTCTTCAGATGTCAGCGATATGATTCACTGACACAAGAGCTCTAGCTAAATAACTTTATAGTTTCTGCAAACTGTCTTCTTCTTCTTCATGTGGTTTTCCGTCAGACTAGACGCTTTTGATGCGTATTGCTGCTTTTCAGAAAGTGCATTGACCATTTGTTCACAAAAAGAAGGAAATTAGGAAAAAAGAAAATTGCACCACCATCTACCCCTACATACATACTACTATCCCCACCACACCTTTCCACTACTTTTCCCCTAACAGATCATACACCAGGCCTTCGGCCAGGGAGGCTGGATCCCCTTCTCTCAAAACCCCCTGTAGTTCTTCTGCACTAAAATCTATGACACCCAAAAACTTCTCTACCAATTCAATGTTCTGGGATTTCCTTTCCATCTGTACGGTACAATTAATGACCATAGCAATATACACCAAGAAGCCAACCTTACTAAAGAACAAACTGTTTGGGTCACTCTGTACTGGCCTACTACCTAATCCTCTCAGGCTCCCTCACCCTTTGCCCACAATCCTCTACTTTCCTCACTGCCTCAGCATATGACACTTTTTGCGCTGCCCTCACCCTGGAAACTTAAAATCGGTCTCACTAGCACAGGAATTTTCTGATCCCCAGCTACATGGCCACCCCCACAATTGAAACACTCCACTTTGTCCCATGTCCACCTGCACAATTCTCACACCTCGGAATCTCCCTCCTACATTCTGCTGCATCATGACCATAAACTTGGCACCTGAAACACTGTAGTGTGTTCAGAACAAAAGCTCTCATGGGATAACTTATATACCCTAGCATGACTTTATCCGGCAAACACTCTGCATCTTAACTCAGAAGAACAGACAAGGTCAACTCAGTCTCGTGTTCGCCATCGGGTCTGCGTTGTACCAAATGGTGTCCATCGCAGACACAGGGGATCCTCAACTTCAGTAGATCTACCTCAACACTCAGGTAGATCACTCCTTTCAGCGGCGCTCTGTTCCGGAGAGCAAAGCAGGACACAGCTATGAAATGCATAGCACCCTCTCCCTCTGGGCAGCAAACACACAAAAAGTCAACACGAGTCCACTTCTGGATGCTTTGACCGAATTGACAGAACCAAACTCCTTCTTCACCCAGCCTGATACCACAAATAAATCAGCCAAAAGGCATGGATCCACTTTCTCCACGAATCGTACTCCCACTAGGCCAGCGTCATCTTGGGCATTTTCCTGATCATTGGGGTGAGGCTCGGAAGCCTCCACCTCACCCGTTGGCGCATGTTCGTCCTCTTCCCTTCTGTCAGGTTACATTTCTGAGTTCACAATTCGTCGTTTGCTCAGGGTTTTAAAAAGCATAACATGTCATTATCTCCTCTGTACTTCACTCAAAGGAGAAAGTACTCCGCTTGTATTTCACAGATATTGGTTTGGGTTTGAACCTCGCGCCCTTTTTTCTTCCTCGCGTCATCTCTCCATTCCCCATCTTCCAACCTTCTCCACTGCAAAGCGCTGCCTGCAAACTGTCAATTATTTTCTGCAAATTATACAGTATACCTGAAATGTCATGGAGAGATTGGAGCTCCAATGAAAATCAAATCAAATTTATTTATAAAGCCTTTCTTACATCAGCTGATGTCAAAGTGCTGTACAGAAACCCAGCCTAAAACCCCAAACAGCAAGCAATGCAAGTGTAGAAGCACGGTGGCAAGGAAAAACTCCCTAGAAAGGCCAGAACCTAGGAAGAAACCTAGAGAGGAACCAGGCTATGAGGGGTGGCTAGTCCTCTTCTGGCTGTTCCGGGTGGAGATTTATAACAGAACATGGCCAAGATGTTCAAATGTTCATAGGTGACCAGCAGGGTCAAATAAAAGTAATCAAAGTGGATGTCGAGGGTGAAACAGGTCAGCACCTCAGGAGTAAATGTCAGTTGGCTTTTCAGTAGCCGATCCTTCAGAGTATCTCTACCGCTCCTGCTGTCTCTAGAGAGTTGAAAATAGCAGGTCTGGGACAGGTTGCACGTCCGGTGAACAGGTCAGGATTCCATAGCCGCAGGCAGAACAGTTGAAACTGGAGCAGCAGCAATGCCAGGTGGACTGGGGACAGCAAGTAGTCATCATGCCAGGTAGTCCTGAGGTATGGTCTTAGGGCTCAGGTCCTCCGAGAGAGAGAAAGAAAGAGAGAAAGAGAGAGAGAGTTAGAGAGAGCTTACTTAAATTCACACAGGACACCGGATAAGACAGGAGAAGTACTCCAGATATAACAGACTGGCCCGAGCCCCCCGACACATAAACTACTGCAGCATAAATACTGGAGGCTGAGACAGGAGTGGTCGGGAGACACTGTGGCCCCATTCGACGATAACCCCGGACAGGGCCAAACAGGCAGGATATAACCCCACCCACTTTGCCAAAGCACAGCCCCCTCACCACTAGAGGGATATCTTCAACCACCAACTTAGAATTCTGAGAGAAGACCGAGTATAGCCCACAAAGATCTCCGGCACTGCACAACCCAAGGGGGGGCCGTGGCGGAGATCTTTGTGGGCTATACTCGGCCTCGTCTCAGGATGGTAAGTTATTTAGAGTTCTCGTGTCAGCGAATCATATCCCTGAAATTGGGAGAAGAAGGGTGGGACTAAGTAAAAGAATGGGAGAAGACAGATGTCGGCTCATGTGGCAAATCCAATGACTGTAAAAAGAATGGCCAAAGCCATCAATCACGTGACACCATTCATTCCTATGTGAAGACTCAATAGCACATTTGAAGGCCAGAAAGCTTGCTAAGATGGCGTCTCATGGAGACATAACATGCGCAGTTTGACCTACTCAGGGAACTGACGCTGCAGGCTATCTCAGTGCTGCCCCCTCTCATTGAGTAACACAAGTTGAAGGCTGACCGGGGTACTGCAAGCTGCCATTAGCAACAAAACTATCATTATAACGTCTTCTGTGTGCGATTTTTAAAGAATCGGTTCAATGACATACATATGGTGTATTAGAAGCAATTATTAGTACCATGTTTGTCTTCGCAACATCTTTTTTTTTACACGAAGATTGGCCACGAATATTTAAATTTTTTAATCGGCCTTAAACTTCTGTGGTTTCAAGGAGATGGGGCAGTAGTTCTCTCCTGGGCAAATCCAATGATTTATATACACTCTAGATGACTGACAGGGAGCACCGTTTTGAAGCCCCCCGCGCCTCCATCTTGGCAATCCCCCACCATTGTAAAGATATTTTGGAAGCTGTGAAAATGCATTTATTAATGTCTACATTTGGGCTCCTGAGTGGCGCAGCTATCTAAGGCACTGCATTTCAGTGCTAGAGGCGTCCCTACAGACCCTGATTTGATTCCAGGCTGTATCACAACCGGCCGTGATTGGGAGTCCCATAGAGTGGCACGCAATTGGCCCAGCGTCATCCAGGTTAGCACTTGGCCGGGGTAGGCCGTCATTGTAAATAAGAATTTGTTCTTAACTGACTCTCCTAAATAAAGATAAAATAAAAAAATACAAATTTCCACGTCTATTCTATTACAGACTTTTAAATGATATTATGTGAGCTAAACATACACATTTAACCTGAAAAAATATATGGATTTGTTTCCGTTAAAATAAAATGTTTTGAAAGTACTAATGTTACTGTCCCCACCACAGCAAAAAAAATCTTAAATACTTGTAATTTTGTTCATGAAATATTTAACTGAAATATCTTAGAGTGCCAATATGACCAACCGGTGGCTTCAAATCCTCTCATTGGCCAAAACATACACTATACAAAAGTATGTGGACACCCAATGCTGACAGGTGTATAAAATTGTGCACACGGCCACGGAACATCCATAGACAAACATTGGCAGTAGAATGGCCTTACTGAAGAGCTTAGTGACTTTCAACGTGGCACCGTCATAGGATGCCACCTTTCCAACAAGTCAGTTTGTCAAATTTCTGCCTTGGTAGAGCTGCCCTTGTCAACAGTAAATGCTGTTATTGTGAATTGGAAACGTCTAGGAGCAACAACGGCTCAGCCGTGAAGTGGTAGACCACACAAGCTCATGGAATAGGACTGCTGAAGCGCGTAGCGTATAAACATCATCTGCCCTTGGTTGCGACACTCTCTACCGAGTTCCAAACTGCCTCTGGAAGCAACGTCAGCACAAGAATTGTTCGTCGGGAGCTTCATGAAATGGGTTTCCATGGCCGAGCAGCCGCACTCAAGTCTAAGATCACCATGCGCAATGCAAAGCGTCAGCTGGGGTGGTGTAAAGCTTGCCGCCATTGGACTCTGGAGTAGTGGAAATGTGTTCTCTGGAGTAATGAATCACGCTTTACCATAATCTGAGTTTGGCGGATGACAGGAGAACTCTACCTGCTCCAACACATAGTGCCAACTGTAAAGTTTGGTGGATGAGGAATAATGGTCTGTGGTTTGGACTAGGCCCCTTAGTTCCAGTAAAGGGAAATCTTAACGCTACAGCATACAATGACATTCTAGATGATTATGTGGCAACAGTTTGGGGAAGGCCCTTTCTTGTTTCAGCATGACAATGCCCTCATGCACAAAGCAAGGTACATACAGAATTTGTCGAGATCGGTGTGGAAGAACTTAACTCGGTTGCACAGAGTCCTGACCTCAACCCCATCAAACACCTTTGGGATGAATTGGAACGCAATATTGGAATGTTCTTGTGGCTAAATGGATCAAGTCCCTGCAGCAATGTTCCTACATCTCGTGGAAAGCCTTCCCAGAAGAGTGGAGGCTGTTATTGTAGCAAAGGGGGGACCATCTCTACTATGATGCCCATGATTTTGGAATGAGATGTTCAGCGAGCAGGTGTCCATCTACTTTTGGTCATGTAGTGTAGCATCCGCAATCAAGGCTTTATTTACATCATTGGGCAAATCTAGCAGAAAAGTCTAAACGGAGTCCTTGGGATGTCCTAACTCTGATGTCATCCCATTGAAATATACATTTTAAACGGTTAAGGTAAGGTTTAAGGTTATGGTTAGGTAAGGGCTATGGTTAAGGTTAAGGTTAGGGTAGGGGTAGGGGTTAAGGTTAGGGTTAGGGTTTAGGGTAGGGAAGTCCCAAGGATACTTAATATCACTAACCCAAATCTAGCCATAGCAAATAACATGGTTACAATAGATAATGGTAACAATAGCTAATGACATTAATTAGATTGTGTAAAATAATGTGTATTAAGATGAAAATGTTATTGCATTTAAAGTGTAAAAGAGGGTGTTAATCTGCTACAGAATATGTTTTTTATCTCCACCAGTAGCTAGTGAAGTTAACTAGCTAGTGCTAGCAGATTGCTAGATAGTCAGCTAGTTAGCCAGCTAGTTGGTCAACAGAATGTCATAGTTGCAACATCAACTAATTAGCTAGCTAGCTAGATACCTGACTAACTAGCCATTGTTACTGTAGCCTGCACATCTTCCTTTTTTTCACAGCTGTCACAAATCCTGGTGTGCTCCAGAAACCTTTATGTTGTAAAATTCTATTTGCTTCCGTTTTATTAGGCCATTTTTGTGTTTTGGCAAGTTGTTGGTATTATAATGTTTCATTTTTATATCTGGAGTGCAGTTTTTCCAAAAATGTACAATCCTAAATACATCTGTGCTCCCATTTGCCACAGTTTCTTGGAGATCCTTTGAATGGTAACATTTTGTGATTCTCAACTCATCCTGTTGAGCAACCACACCCATAACTGTTTTATAACACCTCAAATGAAGCTCACTTTACTTCAGGTGTCGGTGCACACTCTATAACGGCATATGACATGGTTATGATGCCCGTCATTCCATTCAATGTTATAATGTGACACAGAGGTTAGTAAATGACATAACACCCTGGAATATCATCTGGTATGTAGACTCTTATGAAGCATGTAATAACATATGACAGAAGTGGTCATGCAGTTGTTATTAACAGTTGACATTAGAGCATTTGACAACAGGATGGAGTATAATCTAGGTAGACACTAGTTGTACGATGGAACACTCCTATAGGTTCCTAGGCTACGTGATGCAAGATACTTTAAAACACGCAATCATAGATTTGTTAAACCCTCCCATCTTTCACCATTTTATATATTGATTACATGGCTCATTGAATTCTGGGAATTGGTCATGTACAATGCCCCAAAAATGTCTTGGCAGCCTCACGAACCTGTCTCCATTTCTCAGCTGTAATCCCCTGAGGGAGACCACAGACTTGGTTAAAGTAAGTCTAAATTGAGGTCTAAATTGAGTTTGAACTTAGCACCGTGCCACATGTTTCCAAAAAAACACCTCTGGCAATATTTCTACTCCTCTTATCATACTTGTTGAGAACACACAAACTTCTGATAAAAACTGATAGTGATAGTCATTAAGGTTCTATTAATTCATTTGACGGGGAATTAGAAGATTGTCACTTTGTGTTAGGGTTTAAGAGATATGGCTCAGGCGACACTCAACCTTTCGATTAGCCCTCTTTCATTAGTTACTTTAACCCCTAACCCGTTCCACAAAGTAAATTATAAACGGGGTGGTTCGAGCCCTGAATGCTGATTGGCTGACAGCCGTGGTATATCAGACCGTAAACCACGGGTATGACAAAACGTTTATTTTTACTGTTCTAATTATGTTGGTAACCAGTTTATACTAGCAATAAGGCACCTTGGGGGTTTGTGGTACACTACATGACCAACAGTATGTGGACACATGCGTGTCGAACATCTCATTCCAAAATACTGGGCATTAATATGGAGTTGGTCCCCACTTTGCTGCTAAAACAGCCTCCACTCTTCTGGGAAGGCTTTCCACTAGATGTTTGAACATTACTGCATGGACTTGATTCCATTCAGCCACAAGAGCATTAGTGAGGTCGGGCACTGATGTTGGGCGATTAGACATGGCTCGCAGTCGGCGTTCCAATTTATCCCAAAGGTGTTCAATGGGGTTGATGAGGTCAGGACAGTCAAGTTATTCCACACCAATCTCAACAAACCATTTCTGTATGGACCTCGCTTTGTGCACGGGGGCATTGTCATGGTGAAACAGGAAAGGGGCTTCCCCAAACTGTTGCCGCAAAATTGGAGGCACAGAATCGTCTAGAATTTCATTGTATACAGTAGAGTTAAGATTTCCCTTCACTGGAACTAAGGGGCCTAGCCCGAACCATGAAAAACAGCCACCGACCATTATTTATCCTCCACCAAACTTTACAGTTGGCACTATGCATTGGGGCAGGTAGCGTTCACCTGGTATCCGCCAAACCCAGATTCGTCCGTCGGACTGCCAGATGGTGAAGCTTGATACACCCCTCCAGCCAACGCTTTGCATTGCGCATGGTGATCTTAGGCTTGTGTGCGGCTGCTCGGCCATGGAAACCCATTTCATGAAGCTCCCAGCTAACAGTTATTGTGCTGACATTGCTTCCAGAGGCAGTTTGGAACTCGGCAGTGAGTGGTGCCAACCAAGGACAGACAATTTTTATGCGCTACGCGCTTCTGCACTCGCCGGTCCCATTCTGTGAGCTTGTGTGGCCTACCACTTTGTGGCATAGCCATTGTTGCTCCTAGACATTTCCACTTCATAATAACGTCACTTACAGTTGACCGGGGCAGTTTTAGCTGGGCAGAAATTTGACAAACTGACTTGATTGGAAAGGTGGCATCCGATGACAGTGCCATGTTGAAAGCCACTGAGCTCTTCAGTAAGGCCATTCTACTGCCAATGTTTGTATATGGAGATTGCATGGCTGTGTGCCCGATTTTATACACCTGTCAGCAACAGGTGTGGCTGACAGGAGAGTGTGTATTGCCAATATACCATGGCTAATGGCTTTATCCAGGCACTCCACGTTGCATCGTGCGTAAGAACAGCCCTTAGCCATGATATATTGGCCATATACCACACCCCCTCAAGCCTTATTGCTTAAATATAAGATGAATACTTTCCCATTTCTCACTAATTATAGATTTTTGGGGGATGCACAGTGCAGTGCAGTGGATGAGTATCATACAGTGCAAAATACTCGGGGAAGAGCGGTTGATATGACTGTGCATCGTATTGATGAATTAGTGAAGTGTGTCCCGATTCTCCACACTTCTCCCAGCATGTGCACTTCCTGTCATGGATTTAAAAGCATTGGAGTGGTGTAAGCGTAGACTGGAGGGAGTTTCCACCATGGTGAGTGTGCAAGTGCACACTTCGGGAGAAGAGAGAAGAATCGGGTCGAAACCTGTGTCTCTCTACTGGAGCCTAGCCTCACATCCTTGCCTTGTTTGTTACTTCACTTAAGACACTCCCCTGAGTTTTTCGCTGAGTCAGTCTGGAAGCCACAGCATCTATTTCTATCTAAACATCCCCTCCTCCATCCTCCACCCCTCCCCCCCCTCCATTATGAGCCATAAAAAAGACGGCTCGCTTCCATTTTCTCCCTTGGCCCCCTCAAAGCATCAGAATGACGGTTGATAAAGGAACATGGACACTGACAATCAATGCTTTTCATAGCCCTGGAAGTGGGAAAGCGAAACATGGATTGACAGAAGATGGACATGAAGTGGATGATGGTTGACGTGTGTATACATCAGGGCTCTTTATTTAATCTCTCTCCTCTCCATGCCCTCTACCTCTCCTGCCACCACTTAAACCCCCCAAGTCTAACCCTAACCCCTGTGTACTACATAGGGACATTAGTTAATGTTGTTCCCAGGCCCAAAATACATGGGCAGTAACAGCGGTGGCTTCTTCCTCTCCCAGTACAGATGGACTAAGGGTTGGGCAAGGCTCTCATGACATTGTATTCACCCTCACACCTGAGGTCACCCAGGCTTATGTAATTCTCCCTGACAGGGAGTTGTGTGTCGTGGATGCAGAGGGATGGCGTTGGGGGTGGAGGACGTTTGGAATGGGGGACCCCTGGTTGGGTCACAACGGCTGTTTGATCCCCTGTGCTGGGAGCAATGGGATTTTTTGTAGGTGTAACAGATGCTGTTTAACCTGCATCATGTGTGTTAGCTAGCTGCAGACTCTCCTGTTCCCCTCCCCATCCTTTCCAATTTCTCTCCCTCCCTCTCTCCGTCTCCCTCTCCTTCTCTCTCTCCCTGGATTCACCCTCCCTCTCCCTCCATCCCCCACTCTCTCTCTCTCTCGCTCTCCTCTGTCCCTCCCCACAGCGGCTCTCTCTTTTCTCTTGACCCTTTCTCTCTATCTCTCACATTCTGCCTCACTCTATCTCTCTCATCCCATCCCTCTGCTCCTCCTCCTCCACACTCCACACCATAGCTCCATCTTTGCGCAGGGCTTTAGCTGTCAAAGTGCAGTCAGTCAAATTAATCCAATTAATGCACATGAACACCCATGTACACATGTGTACACATTTGCACAAATAGGTTTATAAGCTGTATGACCAAGCATCTGCACATACATGGGCCCTATCAATCCATCCGTCCTCCCAGCAGCCCATTTGTTATAGCATCAGCAGCAGGGATCGCAGCAGTATGCATCCGTCCTCTGTGGTTGAACTGGTACACTGTTCGTTAGCTGTCTGGATGCTACACACGTTATTCCTGGTGGATCCAATGCTGTCCGCAGGCTAGCAGGCGATCGCGGACGCTGTTTGCTGCAATATCTCCCATAAAACCTCAACTGGGTCTCAGTTGTTTTTTAAGCTGCTGAATGGATCAAATTGAATATGATTCACTCAATATGATCATTTTGCGAGCCTTCAGTTTCAAATGGTTTTCAAGAACGTTGCAAGAATATGATTCTGCATTTCAAATGTGCTTTGGCTGTTTTCTCTAGGGTGTGTGTTTTTAGGAGATAATCAATACTTGTGTGTTTAGGCAATCGCAGAGATCCAGACTAGAGTTTTGTGAATAACACTTCATACGGATGCACATCCACACACATCCACATAAATATACACTTACGAGGCTACACATATACACACGTACATACACATCAAAGGTACAGATATACACACATACATAATACTCACATTCTATGCATCCATAATATCTTCTCCCATCCATCCAGTCATCCATCCACTCATCCATCCACTCATCCATCCACTCACAAAAGCAAAGCAGAGAGTGGTAATGCATGTTATATTTTATGTAGACATTTTTACTGCAGGGCCGATGTCATAGCTTCATGTGATTCCATGGACAACGGCATTGTAACTTCCCTTCTCCTCTACCAATAAAACAATATAAATAGAGGGAAGCTCCCCTGCCACTAGATCCAAAACAGCTGGTTAGGCTGTCAACGGCTTGATGAATAAGCGATAAATTAAATATTTGCTTATGTAATAGTGAGTGAGATGGTGTACATTTTTCAGCGTTTACGTACGGCCCAAATTTGTAGTGTTCTAATGAGGCGAGGATCATTTAGTACACAGAAGTATTGGAGGTAATTAATTGTACTGTTTTAAAATGTTTTAGTGTACATTTCAGATTATTTGCCTTTAGTATCATTATATAAGGGTAACATTGCCTGTAGTATAACATACTGTACAGTACATAGTCATCTCTCTGGTGTGAGGGATAGGCCTATTGAAGGTTTTTAAATGACTACATTTTCATTGAAGGCTAGCTTTTTCTTTTTTTACACGACATCCAGAGATACAACATTCGAATGCATGCTTCCTTCCTAGCGTTCTATCTCCATGAATATAGTGAATGAACTACTTAAAAAGGTGTGCTACAGTCTGCGAGCAGATAACCCCCACGGCTAGCTTTGTGGTCGTTAATAGTTTCATTGTGTCGCGAGTCTCTGGCATGCATCTGGACGGGGCTGGCTACTTAAAAGGGGGTGAGTGGGACACAGACAGAGCCTCTTCATGTGGGTTACCCAGTTGAAATGCGATTATGTATGTCTTTGGATCACATGCAGAGTACACACACTTAACTAGGGCGACTTTTTAGATCCCTAAACCGTTTAGAACCGTGTACTGTTCTATATTCTATAGCCAGACTAACTGAGACTCACATGGCAGGTGTATTAGGCCTGCCCTACATTGCTCAGAGCGACACACCAGCATTTCCCTGTGGTGCCCTCAAGAGGCCTATCTCCCAGATGTACAATGCTTTATGTACTGCTCTGAACACTATGAGGTCGCATTCACACCTAGCAATGAATGTGTTTTTGAATGTTCTGGTATATCTGAAGGGAGGGAAATGGTGGAAGTACTGTGCATCCATTACATTACTGTCAAATCCTTTTTGCTGCTTGTTGTAATAGTGTGTACAGTGAAGAGTAGGTTGTCTGGAGTTAGGTTTAGCTATAAGCTCTACATTAGCTATAGTCCCTACTTAACATTAGATTAAATATGATTCGGTTCGAGCCCTGATTAACCAGTCTAGCAATTTAGCCTGTCCAGTGTAACCTGAATGCTAGCGTGATGTTTTTGTTAGTCCAGCTGTTACAACAATTCATTGCCACAAGCAAGTGAGCGGTACACTAGGTAGGTACATTGGCTATGCCAAACTGTGTATGACTGCATTTCTGTGGATTGTTCTGGAACCCCATCTGATTCCACCAACCATGTCCAACCGTATTCAACCATATCTTCTCTCACAGCATCTTTTGATGTCTATTCTCTGCTAAATAATTAGCATTTCATTTCCTCAAAAGCCTTTCAAACAAACCAGTGTCTACATTGTACCATTGTTGTCTATATGAATTGCAATACTAGATTGATCTATCTGGTACCAGTTGTAACACAATCTAAAGATTTGAATTCTGATGTTACTGCAGCAAACCTTTCTCAAACCTTATCTCTGCAGCCCAGACATGTTATGCACTATTGTAGTCACATTCCTATCGTCAGTTGAATTCCATCTAAACTCCATTCCATTAAACATAGTCCTAGCAGATTTACCTGCTCATATATGCAACTATTCGCACCTACCTACGTACATGCTCTCTCTCCTCATGGATATCTGTTGTCATGGAATGTTTTGCCCCTTGGCCCCTTTTCATTAGTATGCACGTGCCTCTCATATTGAAGACATGAGCTGTAAACTAGCTTATCTGCCCATTGGCAAGCAAGGGCTAGAGAGGCTGCCATTCCCCCGTCGGGTGAAACCGGATGCAGGTGGAGTGCTGGGAGGCCCTGGGAGGAGTAAAGGAAGAAAACAGCCAAATATAGCTACAGAGAGTAGACAACACACATGGGAAATGTAAAAATGCTGACCAGTTCAAGATGAGATAGCTGTAGCCTAGCCGACATAGCTGCAGCTTGTGATGAGGATCCCCTCAGAGGCACCTGGCAACAGAGCTAGCGACGAGTTAGCATTAGCCCCGCTGCTCGTTTCACTACACATTTTAATTCACGTTGGGTGCTTTCTGTCTGACTTTAGGTAGGCGTCAAAAGTAGTGATTGCAGATTATATCTACCTTGTAGTGACACCAGGGGGTGAATGAAGTACATATGCTACTCACATCGTAACATAATACTTCTGCATAACATTTGCCATATTTAATTAATAATTGTTATGGGTTCAAACAGAGGTGCTGCCTGACCTCGAGTCATGAAGGGCTGCAGTGGCTGCTGGTTTTCATTCTTGCTTTTTTTTAAATCAGTTGCTGATTTAGACCTGTGTTACTAGGTGTGTGGACTCTCTGGGCAATCAGTGACATTAACTGATCAATTATGGGCAAGGGCGAAATGGGAAACCTGCAGCACTGCAGTCCTAGAGGACTGTTCTACACCCCTGGGTGAAAAGCATGATTGGTATCCTCCTCTTTTCTTGGCTAAACACACAGTATAAAGCCACCACGTATGCACGCACACATACTCAAACAATGCATAGTGGTGTAGGGTGATAGCTAGCAAACAAATGTAGCTATTCAAGCGCAGCTATTTATAGCTGTATTGATTTAGAAGGGGTCTGTGTTAGTGTGTAGGTAAGTGTGCTAATGTGATAAGAGATCCACGTTGTAATACAACACTAACACAGACCCCTATTACTCCAAATTGTAATATAACACTGACATTGTGAAATATGAGAAGACAATGCCTCTCTGAAGAGGTCAGCTATCTTGGATATTCTGAATATCTTTGTTGTTACCTGACTCTTTTACAATCGAAGCTACTTGTCATATTAGATTTTTCTGCGATCACAATTTATATTTTTAAAGTCCGGAAATATATATTTCTCTGTCACATATCAGGATTAAGGTGCATTTATCCATTTATGTGTGTTTGCCTTTTCAAATAATGCCAACATGCTTTTGTGTGATACAGCAAGTGTGTGTGCTTATGCATATTTGTTTGTGGCTTACCATATACGGTGCATTCAGAAAGTATTCAGACCCCTTCCCTTTTTCCACATTTTGTTTTGTTACACCTTTATTCTAAATTTGATTAAATAACAATGTTCCCTCATCAATCTTCTCAGAATAAGTAAAAACAGGTTTTTAGAAACTATGGTTGCTAAAATGAAAAACAGAAATTCCTTATTTACATACGTATTCAGACCCTTTGCTATGAGACTCAAAATGTTGCTCTTGTGCATCCTGTTTCCATTGATCATCCTCGAGATGTTTCTACAACTTGCTTGGAGTCTACCTGTGGTAAATTCAATTGATTGGACATGATTTGGAAAGGCACACACCTGTCTATATAAGGTCCCGCAGTTGACAGTACAGGTCAGAGCAAAAACAAAGCCATGAGGTTGAAGTAATTGTCCATACAGCTCCGAGACAGGATTGTGTCGAGGCACAGATCTGGGGAAGGGTACCAAAACATTTCTGAAGCATTGAAGGTCCCCAAGAACGCAGTGGCCTCCATCATTCTAAAATTGAAGAAGTTCGGAACCACCAAGACTCTTCCTAGAGCTGGCCAAACTGAGCAATCGGGGGAGAAGAGCCATGGTCAGGGAGGTGAACCTGATGGTCCCTCTGACAGAGCTCTAGAGATCCTCTGTGGAGATGGAAGAACCTTCCAGAAGGACAACCATCTCTGCAGCACTCCACCAATCAGGCCTTTATGGTAGAGTGGCCAGACAGAAGCCACTCCTCAGTAAAAGGCACATGACAGCCCGCTTGGAGTTTGCCAAAAGGCACCTAAAAGACTCTCAGGCCATGAGAAACAAGATTCTCTGGTCTGATGAAACCAAGATTGAACTCTTTGACCTGAATGCCAAGCGTTGCTTCTGGAGGAAATCTGGCACCATTCCTATGGTGAAGCATGGTGTGGAGATGTTTCTGGGAGACTAGTCAGGATCGAGGGAAAGATGAACGGAGCAAAGTACAGAGCGATCCTTGATGAAAACCTGCTCCAGAGCACTCAGGACCTCAAACTGGGGCGAAGGTTCATCTTCCAACAGGACACCGACCCTAAGCACACAGCCAAGACAATGCAGGAGTGGCTTCGGGACAAGTTTCTGAATATCCTTGAGTGGCCCAGCCAGAGGCCGGACTTGAGCCCGAACGAACATCTCATCCAACCTGACAGAGCTTGTGAAGATCTGCAGGGATGAATGGGAGAAACTCCCCAAATACGGGTGTGCCAAGCTTGTAGAGGCATTCCCAAGAAGACTTAAGGCTGTAATCACTGCCAAAGTCGCTTCAACAAAGTAGTGAGTAAAGCATCTGAATACTTATGTAATATTTCAGTTTATTTTATATATTTTAAAACATTTCTAAAAACCAGTTTTTTCTTTGTCATTATTGCGTATTTTGTGTAGACTGATGATAGAAAAAATAGAATACGGCTGTAACGTAACAAAATGTGGAAAAAGTCAAGGGGTCTGAATACTTTCCAAATGCACTGTACAAGAAATGGCACGTTTTGTTTAGTTTAAAAACATTCACCTTTTGTGCAATACGTAGGTGTAGGCTATATGCTTAGAATTTGACAGACATTGATACCTCTTACAACATCATGATCTAAATGAAATAAGCCCAGCTAAGATTGTGTGCATCTGTGCAGTGTAACAGTCAGGCAGCCATGGAGATGGTGGGCTGGGCAATATGCAGCAGAAGCTGTTCCATCATTCCCATGAATAATACATAGACAATTTCAGCTCTGGGAAGGAGGAAATCTGAGCAGTTGATCGTGAACAAACCATTGGGGGTTCCCTGAAAGTAATGGTAAAGTTTTTGGTAGTTTCAACATGGATTAAAATGTTCAATCTGAGTCAGTTATCTTAATTGGAAAGTATCTAGGAATAGGCCACTATCTCTTATCAAATAAATAATTTACTTGCAACACTGCAGTTATATCCCAAGCATAGTATATTACTATGTCTGCTATATTGTTTTTACTTGCTACTTTACACCTATAAAAACATCTACCGCATTATCCAGATTGGTGGTATCTGTATGCCTATTATAATCAATACTTTGATTGATTGTCTGTTGTAACCACACCCTTTTTTATCACGTTTCAGGTAAGACCCAAATGCAGACTGTGTTGAAGTAAAAAAAAAAAAAATATTACAGCAACAGGGGCAGACAAACGACAGGTCAAGGCAGGCAGGGGTCGATAATCCAGAGTTGTGGGGGAATGGTACAGGACGGCAGGCAGGCTCAGGATCAGGTCAGGCAGAGGTCGGTAATCCAGAGTAGGGGCAAAGGAACAGGATGCCAGGCAGGCTCAGGGTCAGGGGCAGGCAGACAGGCTCAGAGTCAGGACAGGCAAGGGTCAAAACCAGGGCGGGGAAAAGAGACTGGGGAAAAGCAGGAGCTGAGAACAAAACGCTGGTTGACTTGACAAACAAGACAAACTGGCAACAGACAACACAGGTATAAGTACCCAGTGGATAATGGGGAAGATGGGTGACACCTGGAGGGGAGTGGAGACAAGCACAAGGACAAGGACAGGTGAAACAGATCAGGGCGTGACACTTTTAAAATGAACGCTTAGAGGACAACACAATGCATGTATGACCACAGTCACTTGATTGTACACAATCAGTCGTGTTCATATCTTACTCCAACATGCTCCAGTCCTTGGCCTTTTGAATGACACGGACCACACAGATGAACCACAGCTCCAGATCTGTAGCCTTTGATAAAAACCAAGGGAACCTAAACTGATTCAGACGAGTCTGTCAGAATTGCTGTTCTCTGTGGAAACCTGTCAGTTGTTTATTCTGATTGAACCTTCTATATATCTTTCTCTTTGATGATCATGTGTAGAGGTGAAACCAATTACTCATTAACCCAAATTTGAGCAACATGTCATTTAATCACAGCATTTTTTTTGCATAGCTATGGCCATTTAAATGGAGCTGGTACTAAATGCTTCAGAAAATAATTGCTAGAAATTGATATGAATATGGTAGGTCATTGATATTGCCTGTGTGAATGTTAGCACGAATGTGAGTCACCGCTCATTAGCCTGAAAGCTACTGTGAAAACTCAACACATTATATTCTCTATTATGTGCTTAAATGGAGCAAAAAATTAACAAAATGGCATGTCGTGACATGTTTTTCAGAAAAGCATTTAAATGACAAAAAATCTATACAACGAGGTAAGAGGAAAAAACATAACAGCAGCAAAGTGGCTAAATGGTGCCATGTCCTCCAAGAACTGCAGTGTGTATCAATATCAAAGCTCCATGCACTGAAGTCATATTAATCCTTTGTCACACACCCCATATACACTAGCATCACATTACATTGGACAGTGAGTGATCCAACCAGGAACCGTCTCTCATCATACCATACACGGCAGAGTGGGTGACTGTCATCTGAGGCCACAGATGGCAGGAACATGAACTGCACAGCCTCGAGGTGGAGCTAGCTAGTTAGAGGTGGGGACTGGAGGGAAATGTTTCAAACCCTAACCAAGGCAAAGCCAGCCCCAACAGCTGGAGACATAGTCAACTGTCCGTTACAATCAGGGAGCCAGCGCTCAAGTTCAACGCTCAGCAACTCGACTAGGCCTCCCAACGCATCCAGCCTCTGCCTTGGAGCTATTTTTCCCTCCCATATGCGCCTATGAAAAAACGTTGCCTCCCCGACACACTTGTCTGCTGCTGTATGTTTTGGCATGAGATGCGATTTAGAGGACTTAACTCTCCTGTCTTTTTTCTGGCCAGAAGACATACAGGAAGTAATGGAGAGTGAAGGGAAAAGGTTAACTAGAGTGTGCCCAAGTATAGGGCTGCCATTTTGTAGATTTCTCTGTTTGCCAACAGTTATAGATAGCTGTCCACTAGCTGCGTTTATGACTAAGCTGTTCAGCAATGACTGTTCTTCTGTTGTGGACTTCTGTAGAGGTCTTGTCGGTTTGTTGTTTTTCCCCAGGTGAAATGGATTTGTCAACCCTTCTCCCCCTCACAATGTGATTCACCATGGCTGCCATTAGATCACAAAACACTCTAGGGGCTCGATTCAATCCACATCGCTGAGGTTCAGCGTTATAGCGTAATTGAAATGTATAGGTAATTTCCGATTGAGCCGACATATGTAGCGTTTACTGTGAATGCAGTCTCCGCTAACGCGGGAACATTGCCTTTTAATGTCTGTCGCGCTATTGCACAGCTCTTCAGCACTACGGATTAAATAGAGCCCTAGATCTAACTGCTGCTTGCTGTTATTGCTTGTCTGTTTATTGAACATAAATACTATGCCCTTCTCTGGTGCAAATAGGCAAAATACCCATTAAGCTGTTGCCTAAACAGTTCATCAATTTGATCATACACACACGGTGATCTATCTCTGGCCTATCTATTGCCTTTTTTGTTGGGTGTATAATTTCTAGTGCCCCTAATATCAGCAACAGAATGAGCTGTGTGCTGCCCTATGGCAGACGGCCCACGCTCCACCTTGCCAACACTACACACCTCAGGCCCTCTCCATGGGCCTCTGGCAATTCATCAACGCTAAGCGCGACAAGAAGCCGAGGACACATCTTTATTATTTTAGCGCAAATGTAAGGTGTTCCATCGATTCTCCTGCCATTTTCAACACCTTCGTATACAGCCTCTCTTTCTCACTGTCTCTTAGTCCTTGACCCTGTTGAGGTCAGTTTACACAGCCCGCATCGCTCTAAGCCGAGGAGGGTTTGTGTAAGACGCTGAGGGTCACTCCCTTCAAGGGTCATTCCTTTCATATCATGAACTGTTTGAAGTGACAGCGCAAATATAACACACATATTTCAAAGCCTTTTCTGTAGCTTTATCTAAAATGGCTGCCATGCATGTCACCAAGCAGTATGGATACAAGGGTTTTCCTTTTTAGTCTCTACCCCTTACCCTTCCATCCTTACTCCTTACCCTTCCAACAGTTAGGAGGGTCTATAGCCAAGTGTGGTACTGTTTTATCTGCGGTTTGCACAGGTCACAAATACGCAATCAACAATAAATAGCGATATGCCAGTGCAGTGCATGGGGGACTGATTTTGTTTTTCATTTGTTCTGTTTCAGGCGAAGGACAGCGATGACGATGAAGAAGTTGTCCAGGTTGACCGGGATCATTTCATGGATGAGTTCTTCGAACAGGTCAGTGCAACAAAACAACTGCAATACATGCTTCGAAATATCCTAATAACTATTATTACAAACTTAACCTGGTAGTTTCTTGTATCCACACGTCTGCAGGTCATATTTAATAAAAGGGGGCAAATTACTAATTAAGGTGTATGCATAATGCCATAAGGTCATAATTGGCAATTAACTGGTAGCAAATGCCTTATATAAGTGCCATATCTCTAAAGTTAAGGTGTTACTGTTCTACGTGTTACCCATTTACTAGTGTTTCCAAGTGCAGTGTTATTAATGCCATATTATAATGGGGGCCATCAGGCCACATCATGTAAAAACAAGAAAAGAAAATAGGCCTACTGGCTACATTACCTCCAGGTCATGTTCCCTTCAGCTTTATCTTTCAAAATTGAAAGGGCTTAAGCATCATTTCTTTCCACATTCCTCCTATGCAACAAGGAACATGCTATGAGAGGAAAAGGAGAAGGGGCAGGATATGCAAATAGAGCGACGTTATGTTTGGTGTGTTCAAACACAAGAAATCGGAATGATTTGCGTACTAACTGATGATCCAATGGCGGGGGAAAGCTACTGAAAGACCAAGTTACGGAGGATGTAACAGCTTTTAAGTCCCTCCCCCTGGGTTTCTTGTGATTTATTTTGCCTACTATGCCAAAATTGAGTAGTGACCTTTCTTTCCTTCCTACCATAATAAGACTGCAGTGAATCCATCAACTCTATCAGTGGAGGTATATTTTATACTTGGGAGATGCTGCCAGAACTCTTTATCGCTGAGTGTTAAGTCTTGACGAAGACATTAACACCCTGGATGTCTGACAATACGGCTACAGAATGTCCCAGCATTTATGGGAGTACAAACAATCTGTGGCTTAACATTTCCAGTAGTTCATTTTTTTGTGTAAGACCCCTCCAGGAATTGTTTTCTCTCTTTGGAAAGGCTTTTAAAGCAAAAACCTTGAACAGATACCCAGTTATCTGCAACACAGCACCATGAATCGCAAACAAAAGCCCCAACTCTGGTCCTTGTCTTTTGATAGGCATCTTATCAAGCCTGGAAGACCAGGTAGACACTGTTAGTGGGGCCCTGAGGGGCTAGCTGGGATTGAGGACACCTGCCTTTGAAGAGCTCTGCTGCTGCAGGCAGGGTGCAGTCGTTGAGCCTGGCTTAGCTGTGCTCCTCACTACCTTATGGGCCGTGGCTCAACTCCTCTGTCCTAATGAAAACGAATCTGTCTGCTTTACAAAGCTTTCCTCTTAAAACTATTAAGTGAACACTATAGGGGGAAGGGGAATTGGCTCAATCTGGGCTAAACAATGATTCACTATAATCGTTTCGTTGTGAGCTACTTCGTTGAGGAAGTAGCTCACGAGCCATTGTCATTGAACTCTCTGTCCCATGGAAAGAACAATAGGAAGAGCAATTAATAATGGAGAAGAGAATGAATAGGAAATGCAGAGCACATAGATGCTCATATCCATACAGTCATTGCAAAAGTATCCGCATATCCACAAGAATAGGGGGACTTTGACACGTCTGTATCTGCCTTTGACACGTCTGTATTGGGAATTGGATTACATAACCCATTCAGATGGAGAGGTGGAATGAATACAGAACGTGTGGTTAGGCTGCTGAGTCTGACTTTGCACAGGATTTCAGGGGACAGTCCGAAGTTCTTGGAAATGCATTATCTGCAGGCCCCTCTGCACATTCTGTGGGGTTGGAGGAGTTTGAACACCCACCATTAAAACAGTGGCCATCTTGTATCATACAAATGTTAGATAGAGATATTGATCCACAACGAGTGACGATATATAGCTAATACTGCAATAAGGTATTAAAAATCAAATCACATTTTATTTGTCACATGCACGTGTTTAGCAGACGTTATTGCCGGTGTATGTATGTATGTATGTATGTAAACAGGTTTCGCTGTGATGTCTCAGTATGAAAACCATTTAGACTAAATAACATTCCTAAATTCCCCCAACGATGGCTAAGAATCAAGCCTCCAAACCCTAAACTAGCAGAGATGATAATTATCAGTCAGTAATTGACTTATATGTGGTCTTATGCAGATTCCCCTGCTCTCCCACCCATCAGAAAGTGCTTCCATTGGGTCGTCATGTCAGTCGATGATTGAGTGTGTGAGGTAATCCTGTCCATGATGAGGTTCAGAGGCCTCAGCTCTCCCACACTGTACACACATCCTCTCCATGGGTGGCCGTGGTTGGTCGATTCCATAGAAATAGAATTACTAGAACGGAGAAGCTCCTTAGACCACGGCCATTTGACAGTACACTCGTTTAAAGAGTATAAGAATTAAGCCCTCATGTATGTTGCCTCTGCCCCCTCCTTCTCACTCCCTGTGCAGGTGGAAGAGATCCGAGTCTGTATAGATAAGCTGTCAGAAGATGTGGAGCAGGTCAAGAAGCAGCATAGCGCCATCCTGGCAGCGCCCAACCCTGACGAAAGTAAGTCTCGGTGGCCACGAGCCACATCCATGAGCCGGGATGGATACTTTTAAGACGGGGCCCAATTCCATACCAGTTCCATACTGCTTTCCCTCAGTCCTCATGGACTCCACCTTGCAGCACTGACAGGACAGGTAGAAGTGATGTGCCAGACAATTCAATATTGCTTTCCGGTTTAGTATTGGTGTCAAATCCTTTCAGGTCTGTGTGAGGGGGAGTAAGTAAGGGCCTGAGGATAGCAGAGACAGATTGGTTTAAGTGTGTGTGTGACCCTGGCTATATACCTGTGGGAGATACTCCACCCACGCACTCAGTGAATGTGACCCCACCCACTCATCTCTTACTGAGTCACACCCGGCCCACGCACGCACACCCGGCCAACACACACGACTCAACAAATGAATATGCAAGGGTGGGACTCCACCCACTGGTTGACGAGGGTTCACCACCACACTCACTGAATAATCAATGAAAAGTTTTTTTTGTGTTTATTGTGACAATATTATCATTATTATAACACATTTTCATCTTACGGTCAATGAAGACAACACATACATTTGCCCTAACATGAAATGAAGTTGTTTGGAGGCAGGCTTCAAAAAAAAAAAGAGCACTAAGGTATTACCATGGATAACACTTATGAGTATGGTCTTAAACAGACATGAAGATGTGTGTAAATATTTAAATACTATGGTATTTTCTCCAATAATTTGATTGAAATCCAGTCCTGTTAACCTTCAACCACTGCTTTTAGGCCCTTATGACTGTCTGGCATTTTGTCAAAACCCCAATAGGGCCCAAAAGATGCCACAATCAATCAGTCAAGAACGTACAATGAAAGACGTTTCAGAAAATGGCCCCTTCATTGTTGCCGTGCTGCTGTAGGACCGTGCGGTTGTTAGGAGATGAGTGTAGTGTGTTCTTTAGAGTTCACAGTGACCCAGGCTGCTAGTGACTCAACTGGAGTGAATGAATGTTTCATTGCTAATGTTAGGCCTTGTCAGACAACCTCTAGTCTGGGTTAACCCAGAGTCTCAGGGCAGGCAGTGGCACAATACCTACTGTACCGTCACCACGGAATCCTTCAGATTTCACGTCCTTTTCTCACACGTTCACATCCCTTTTATTGCCCAATCACTGTTATTGTAGCTCCTCAATGTGTTTTTGCATACAATTTCTTTTGCCTTATGATTTCAATATTTGATTTCAATTTCTACACATGCATGTTTTATCTTATGTAATGTTGTTGGACTGTTTCTGTCTTTTTCTTTTCTGTCTGTTTTTCCTTCCTTTTTTCCCCCATTTCCCCTTCCTTTTTTTTTCTTGTGATGCATGCTTCATGAAGGACTTGCTCCAGGGGACTTGTTGTTGGAGTTCAGTTTTTGTGAGTGAGCTAACTGGTTACTAGTTATCTACCCAGGTGGTTTAACTAGTAAGTATGTGGTTGCTATGCTATGTGTGTGTATGTTGTCTGATTTCTTTATGTGATAAATGTGGGGAATCTGGTCATTTGGAACATTTCTTTGCGACTAAAGCGTCTAAGTAGGAAGATCATTGCTTACATATATTCACATAAACATAATATCTTTAGATTCACTGTTATTATTGATTATATTAAATATTCCAACTCAGACAGTATGTATGTTGTCCCTACAGAATTGCCGGCATATTTCTGTTTCTGTTGTTTTTTATTATATTCATGTATGCTAGCTTAATCTTACATTTATGTCCTCAAAATGAACCAAAAGCTTCAATTTGGCCTCTCTCATGTTTGCTAGTCAAGCCATTCCAAATAATGTTTGGTAGTCAGTGGATGATACAAAATGCATTCCAGTGTACTTCCTTGAATAATGCATGCTGGGAAGTGTAGTTGTTTACTGAAGAAATCTGTGTAGAAAAATCATCTTCAGTTATCATCACTTGGAAACCCAACGCTGTAGCCTGTAGTTATTCAGATTGCACTGTCACACTTTGCTATTTTCAAATGAAATGTGAATCGTACAAGGAACAATCATTCTTGGACTTAGCAACGGAACATGTTTAAATCTCATGCCTCTCTCCAATCATGGCCGAAGGGCATCTCCATAATGTATAGTGAAATCCTGAGGAATCACTCCATTTGAGTTAGCACAGAATTCACTTATCACGTCACACACAGGGTGAACACAAGGACAGGGAGGACCCGTCAACAGAAGGCAATACACGGCAACCAACTTATTTAGTAAGCTATTTAGTTGTAGTCTGTATGCAGTTACACTTACACATATAAAATGCCTTATCGGTAAAGGCCTTATAGGAAAGGGTCTTAAAGGTAAGGGTCTTAAAGGTAAGGGTCTTAAAGGTAAAGGCCTTATAGGAAAGAGCCTTTCAGGAAAGGGTCTTAAAGGTAAGGGTCTTAAAGGTAAGGGTCTTATAGGAAGGAGCCTTTCAGGAAATGGTCTTAAAGGTAAAGGCCTCATAGGTAAGGGTTCAGGGGTTTTTCTTAGAGGCCAAAAGCTAAATCTTTCAACTGAAATGGCTTTGTGTTGTAGCTAGCTCTTGTGTCTTGAAATATAGATCACGGATGCTAGTCCCAGACAACAGTATTGACCCACAAGGAGGTGTCGTTGTGTGCAAATATGATTTGCCAGGTCAGTGACATAGGACCCTTTTTGCTTTCGGATAATCGATAGACAGGTCAAATGCAGAGGCATGGAGTAGCTACCGGACACCTTAAATACACTAACATTTGGACATAATCTCAGAAAAAACAGCACAGTATTCAAAACACAACACAAAACCCAACAATCAAGGCATCCAGTGTTAACCTATTAAGTACCAGACAGGAGCTTGTTAGCATCTGATTGGTTTGTTGATAGCACCTAAAACGTGCCCAGTGATTACAGGTTAATTTGCACTAATTGACTCTAAATATACCCCGAACAAATATCACAAAACTACAAATGGCTTTCCTTGCTGATACAGTACTTTGAAAGGTAATTGACCTATCTGTGTTGTCTGTATGCAAATGACTGGTTATCCTAATGTTCCTGTAAATATATCATTGACTTACTTGTGATGGACAGAACAGTCCCTACATTTCAATGCATATAATAACGCCGTAGAGCAGTGGTAGAATACTGTATCATTGTAGTAACTTACTGTTGTGTATGATGAATATCCTTTTCTACCACAAAATTAGATTTTAAATTATATTATTTTAGTGTGTTGAATGATTTATTTTAAACCTTTCCGGCACTCAATATTGTTAAACTACACTCTTATAAAAAAAGAGTTTCAAAACGGTTCTTCAGCTCTCCCCATAGGAGAACCCTTTTTGGTTACAGGTAGAACCCTTTTTGGTTGCAGGTAGAACCCTTTTGGGTTCAATGTAGAGCCCTCTACATGGAACCAAAACGGTTCTACCTGGAACCAAAAAGGGTTCTTCAAAGGGTTCTCCTATGGGGACAGCCGAATAACCCTTTTAGGTTCTAGATAGCAACCTTTTTTTTTTTTTACAAGAGTGTACTTCCTAGCGTCAGAATTAGATATGTCTCTTTATGATTCATGAAGTACAAAGCTACAGGGCACATGTTTTAAGATTAACCAGCGGATGTAGGTGCTGCACTCTTGTGAAAACTCTTATCTTAGGTAACGCACAAACTATCTTAATGAGCCGACAGCCAAATTACAACACGAGAGAAACATGCCGGCAATTAACTCATTAGTTATCTATAATCATGGGTAGACGTTATACATTTGTTGTAGATAAACAAATTATGCATATGAGTTTCTATTACCAGTTAATGATGTGTTAGGAGATAGTCTTCTTGTTAAGTGGAGTGCTCTGGAAAACAGACTTTTGCACTAGACTAGATGAGAGTGTTGGGGTGTTTGCGGAGGTGGGCGAGAGAGAAGGGAGGGATTGAGGGAATTACAGGTGGCGAAGGAAGGAGAGGATGAGGTAGGAAGTGAAGTATGTGGAGAGGAGAGGAGAGGAGAGGAGAAGGAGAGGAGAGAGAGGAGAGAGAGGAGAGGAGAGGAGAGGAGAGGAGAGGAAGAGAGAGAGGAGAGGAGAGGAGAGGAGAAGAGGAGAGGAGAGGCAGAAAGGGCTGAGCTGGTTTCCAGTGACTGAATGGAATGGCACTGCAGCGGTAATAAATCAGCCCAAACACTGCAGCTGAGTCCCACACACACAAAACACACTCGCACGCACCCACGCACACACACACACACACAGACACACACACACACACACATAACACACTCACATGCACACATGCACGCACGACACACACACACACACACACACACACACACACACACACACACACACACACACACACACACACACCACACACACACACACACACACACACACACACACACACACACACACACACACACACACACACACAGGCTTAAACACTGTCACACACACTCATCCACTCCAACCTACACAATCCCATATTCTTTGTTTAGATTATAAACTGATTTTCACATACAATACCACTTTTCATTCACCCACTAGTACAGTATGTTTGCACACTGTTATACATACATGAGAAAATTTGCAATATCACTCGCATACAATACATTCATTTACTGACAACCTAAGTTGTTTTATCAGTGGTATTGTGATTGACACAGGTTGGGAACTGTGATAACTGAATATTGTTGCCATAATGGTATAATATGGAACACAATGTTGAGCGTGGCATAATTCTGTCTCTCTTTCTGTATCTCAGAGACCAAGCAGGAGTTGGAGGACCTCACAGCTGACATCAAGAAGACAGCCAATAAAGTTCGCTCAAAATTAAAAGGTAATGTAACATGAAAATGGAAAATGCTGTGTGAAACACTGGAAAACACTGTGCCAGAAAAACACCATGTCAACCAATATTGCACAGGGTTAAGTTGTCCACGCTAGATGTTGAACACAAGATTAGAACCTCTTGGCTATGAAGGAAATTATGTCAAACCTACCCTATTTATTTTTTCAATTTTCATACTGAACTCGCTACTTAAACATTTGCTCAGAGCCGGAACACTTGCTTCATTAGATTACCTGACTCGAACACTGATGGTCAGATAAAGCCAAAGAAGCCATTTATGTAAAGGCAACACAGCAGACGTCTATAGCGCAAATAAAAACACAAGACAATGTTTAGTCTTTATCAGCCCCTTAAATCAGAGAGTGTTTGTCCTCAATGGAGTCCCCATGATTTCAGGCCCAACATCCTAAAACAAAATGGTTACGATGAACAAAAATGACGATATTTGCTACATCTAGTGGCCCCCTGCAATAACGTCAAATGGGCATCTCGGGGACTTTTGTTAAGGACAAGAGTCAATTGGGGTCAGAGCATCATCTACAACAATTGTATTTTTAATGAGGGGAGAATTATAGCGAAGAGCAAAGCTGAGGCGGCTAATGTTAACTGGATTGACAGTTAACAATTCAAGCCATGATGGTTCAAGGACATTGCTGCGGTCGAGCAGTGAATTCATCTATCTGGGAGTTCCATCCAACCATTCGCCCCAACACACATCCCATTCACACTCGCATATGCAAATGCACATGCACAATGAAAACAGCTTTGATGGTAGATATCGGTCTATAATTGCAATCCCCACAAGGTCTGTCTGTTTTTGACCTTTAAGAACAGGGATCTGCTTTTCATGTTTTAATTTTCCATCCGTATCTCGAACATACAGACAAATATTTGCATACGTTGAATATACAGATCATACTGCAGTCTTGCAAGTATGTGTTTGTTTGAAACGTATCCGTGATAACGTTTGTTAATACAATAGTCTCTCTCATGTGGTAGATTTATAATATAATTGAGTAGGAAGTTAAAGATCAAAACAGAGAGCGTTCAAAAATCTTGGGTACTCTTTGATTCGACGTTACACAGAAAAAACTGCAGAATTTGTCAGTTGACTCTCAAATTATATCTTTTTTTTTACAGTAGCATTACTATACATTTCAACCCTACCCACTGTGAACACATGAATATATGCAAATCATTTGGTATTTACATCAGCTCGTCAGCTGCCTAGTTTATGTGTACAGTAGAGAACAGAGAATATACTTCTGGGGGTTTTGCTGTAGAAAATAGGTTGTCTCTGGTGATCCCCCAAGGGGCATATTGTAAAAAACAAAGCCGCAATGGAGCTGACATCACTCTTGTCATCCAAACGCCTTCTGCCTCCAGCCTCTGCCCTCAGACTGGCAGCATGCCAGGTCGCATATCAGTTGACGCCTGGATCTAGGTGAAATATGTTGCTTTGCTCACCATTTCCTAATAACTAATAAAGTGAGAATTGAAAAATGCCCTTTAAAAACTGTAATAGGACTTGATGGTGTAGCAATTTATATTTTAGGCTTTGCGTTCTTCTTACTATTGAAAAGTATTATTTTACAATGTAAGAACTACCATTTACAGTTGCTCACCAGTCTAGTTTGTAAACTAAGAAGCAACCTCTTCAGACTCCAAATACACTGAATCGTGCATTAAACCAGCATCAGTACAGAAAAGGTAATAACATTCAGATGAATTGAATGCCAAGTGCATTATACACTGTGCTCCAAAAATGCAACATTTTCCATCAGACCTCGTGTGAAAGATCGCCTCAGGTTTACAGGCGACCGCTACGCTACGCTACGTTATGCTACTACTCTGCGTCCTTATACATTATGTCATGCGGTAGCTTTGCAGTCCGAGAGAGAGAAGCAGCTCCTGTCTCATCCAGTCAGACAAAGTGTTTAACCAACAGAACATCAATGACCTTTCAACCAGCCATGTAGAGTGTTGATATTTACTGAAAGACAGGTAAGCCTCTTGTTTAAGACCACATTAAGGAGACCCCCCTTGGCATTATTATGCAAATCAGCTGAGTCATGACACAGTGAAAAATGAAAAGGCAGTAGGCAGCAAGCCAGAGGAAGTGCCTCACCGGGGAGCGCTGTTATACTGTAGCTAGGTAGCCGACCAACCGTAGATCCACCACTGTAGATACAGTTGAAGTCGGAAGTTTACATACACCTTAGCCAAATACATTTAAACTCAGTTTTTCACAATTCCTGACAATTAATCCAAGTAAAATTCCCTGTCTTAGGTCAGTTAGGATCACCACTTTATTTTAAGAATGTGAATTGTCAGAATAATAGTAGAGAGAAGGATTTATTTCAGCTTTTATTTCTTTCATCACATTCCCAGTGGGTCAGAAGTTTACGTACACTCAATTTGTATTTGGTAGCATTGCCTTTAAATTGGGGTCAAACGTTTCGGGTAGCCTTCCACAAGCTTCCCACAATAAGTTGGGTGAATTTTGACCCATTCCTCCTGACAGAGCTGGTGTAACGGAGTCAGGTTTGTAGGCCTCCTTGCTCGCACACACTTTTTCAGTTCTGCCCACACATTTTCTATAGGATTGAGGTCAGGGCTTTGTGATGGCATCTCCAATACCTTAAGTTTGTTGTCCTTAAGCCATTTTGCCACAACTTTGGAAGTATGCTTGGGGTCATTGTCCATTTGGAAGACCCATTTGCGACCAAGCTTTAACTTCCTGACTGATGTCTTGAGATGTTGCCTTCAATATATCCACATAATTTTCCTGCCTCATGATGCCATCTATTTTGTGAAGTGCACCAGTCCCTCCTGCAGCAAAGCACACCCACAACATGATGCTGCCACCCCGTGCTCACGGTTGGGATGGTGTTCTTCGCCTTGCAAGGTTCCCCCTTTTTCCTCCAAACATAACGATGGTCATTATGGCCAAACAGTTCTATTTTTGTTTCATCAGACCAGAGGACATTTCTCCAAAAAGTACGATCTTTCTCCCCATGTGCAGTTGCAAACCGTAGTATGGCTTTTTTATGCCGGTTTTGGAGCAGTGGTTCTTCCTTTCTGAGCGGCCTTTCAGGTTATGTCGATATAGAACTCATTTTACTGTGGATATAGATGCTTTTGTACCTGTTTCCTCCAGCATCTTCACAAGGTCCTTTGCTGTTGTTCTGGATTGATTTGCACTTTTTGCACCAAAGTACGTTCATCTCTAGGAGACAGGAACGCGTCGCCTTCCTGAGCTGTATGACGGCTGTGTGGTTCCCATGGTGTTTATACTTGCGTACTATTGTTTGAACCGATGAACGTGGTACCTTCAGGCATTTGGAAATTGCTGCCAAGGATGAACCAGACTTGTGGAGGTCTACAATTGTTTTTCTGAGGTCTTGGCTGATTTCTTTTGATTTTCCCATGATGTCAAGCAAAGAGGCACTGAGTTTGAAGGTAGGCCTTGAAATACATCCACAGGTACACCTCCAATTGGCTCAAATGATGTCAATTAGCCTATCAGAAGCTTCTAAAGCCATGACATAATTTTCAGGAATTTTCCAAGCTGTTTAAAGGCACTGTCAACTTAGTGTATGTCAACTTTTGACCCACTGGAATTGTGATACAGTGAATTATAAGCTAAATAATCTCTGTCAACAATTGTTGGAACAATTACTTGTGTCATGCACAAAGTAGATGTACTACTTGACTTGGTAAAAAAATATATAGTTTGTTAACAAGAAATTTGTGGAGTGGTTGAAAAACGAGTTTTAATGAATCCAACCTAAGTGTATGTAAACTTCCGACTTCAACTGTAGATACTCAACTGTACGGTAGGTTCTCTAGATTGATCAGGATGTTAATGCAACGATAGGGAAACCATCATGGATAGATATTGTATGACCTCACAGATGCTGTGGGTAAATACGCTATAGATTCCCTGCATTATCCACATTACCACAGGTGCACTACACAAGATACAAGACCGAAGATAGGTCAAGAATACATAACATAAAATCGATCATTTCAGAGACACAAACTAAAACAAATCATACTTATTATATGTAGTTGATATCAAAATACCTGAAGCACCACGAGTTAAACATCTCTAACATCTCAAACATCTCAGTGTCCAACCCACTTGCTGCTGATAGACCACCACTAAGATACTATACCAACGTGCACAAGAGGTCTGATTTTGGGGCGTGAATTCAAATACCAGTAGGAGTTTTAGACTAATCTCCTTTGAAGTATAAGCTCCCTCTGAAGCCAGATAGGAAACACCTCACTCACTGGCGCTGAGTCGCATTCCTCTAGCTTCGTTCTTTATTTTAGTCCAATAATCTGGAAGACTCCCACTCATCTGGTTGTTTCTTCTAAATTTCATCACAAAAGACTTTGCTACTGAGAGAGGGCTTCCTCTATCAAAGGTAATGAACGGTGATGGGACATTGGCGTCTGGGCACCATGCAGCAGCAGCAAAGCATCCAATCAGCAATATGGAAATCTCCTTTGTTATTGATCTAAGGTGGGTTCAAAGTGGGCCTAGCTTATTGAGACACCAGCGGAGCACTGTGTCTTTGACCAGGGCGCACAGTAGTCATAAAGAAAAATTACAGGAAGAGTATGCGCCATATGGTAAGACAATTAATCTGGAATATTTATTTGAATCTTATTTATTTAACCTTTATTTAACTAGGCAAGTCAGTTAAGAACAAATTCTTATTTTACAATGACGGCCTACCCCGGCCAAACCCTCCCCTAACCCGAACGATGCTGGGCCAATTGTGCACCGCTCTATGGGACTCCTGATCACGGCCAGTTATGATACAGCCCGGGATCGAATCAGGTTCTGTAGTGACGCCTCTAGCACTGAGATGCAGTGCCTTAAACCGCTGCGCCACTCGGGAGCCTAAAAGAGGTTAAGAGGTGGGAGAGGGGTTGCGCAGTTGTGAGGAGGGGTTGCACAGTTACATTGACAATCTTATGAAGCTTAATGAAGCCCTTATAAAACCTACATAGATGATTCACAAATGCAAATGTTATACTATGGGTGATATAATAGGTCCTTACATCTGGTGCTTTCGTTTGACATTCTTTTATTTCTCCATTTTCTCTTTATTGTTCTCAGAAATGCTCTTGATGAAGGTCACACAGAGAGAAAACCAATGTAAAACAATGAATAATCACATACAGTACACAATAGATTATATTGGGAATCACATTATCTCGTAGTTGTGAGAAACCCAACATTTGTCCATAAGTAAGTATCAGGAATGATCTTTTTTCCCAAAAGCTTTTTAAGGACATTGCCTCTATTTAAAAGGGGCTGGGCAGAATACCCAAATGTGTTGTTTTTGATCAATGTTTTATAGTTTTGGGAACATTGCATTTGTTCAAAAGGATGTCATAAGCTGACTATTTGACATCCCAAAATCCTGCTATTTCTCTGTTTTGTCGATCCAAATCAAATGCACCGAGGGCATTTTACACCGTTACATCACATTTAGAACATAACTGGAAAATAATGTTTGGTTTGTGGTCAGCAACACTGCTTATTATGAAGAAAAAATACATCTGTTTAACTTTGTAAACTAAAGGTGTGTTTAGAATTATTTTTGTTGTATTAATGCTATTTAATCAATCTATCAGACTAATATTATTCTGTTTGTCCTGTGGGTACCTTTGCCACTGTTCCACCCCCTGTGTATTGCGCTGTCATAGTGTATTTGACACATCAAAATGTGTCAAAAAGGAATAGATTCATACTTAGGAAATCTATTCCTTTTTGACACATTTTGATTTAAAGAGTGACTTCAACTTCTCGTTTTGAAAATAGCCTACAGTGCCTTCAGAAAGTATTCACACCCCTTGAATTTTTTCACATTTTGTTGTGTTTACAGCCTGAATTTAAAATGGATTACATTCCGATGTTGTGTCACCGATCTACACACAATACCCATAATGTCAAAGTGGAATTATGTTTTTAGAAATGTTTACAAATGAATCAAATTAAAAGCGCAAATGTCTTGAGTCAATAAGCATTCAAACCTTTTGTTCTGGCAAGTCTAAGTAAGTTCAGGACTAAAACTGTGCTTAACAAATCACATAAAATGATTTTTAAATGACTACCCCATCTCTGTACCCCACACATACAATTATTTGTAAGGGTCGAGTAGTGAATTCCAAGCACAAATTCAACCACAAAGACCAGGGAGGTTTTCCTATGGTTCGCAAAGAAGGGCACATATTGGTAGATGGGTAAAAAAAAAGCAGACGTTGAATATCCCTTTGAGCATGGTGCAGTTATACATTTTTACACTTTGGATGGTGTTTCAATACACCCAGTCACTACAAAGATAAAGGCATCCTTCCTAAATCAGTTGCCAGAGAGGAAGGAAACCGCTCACGGATTTCACCATGTAGCCAATGGTGATTTGAAAACAGTTACAGAGTTTAATTGCTGTGATAGGAGATAACTGATGATGGATCAACAACATTGTAGTTGCTCCACAAAACTAACATAAATGACAGAGTGAAAAGAAGGAAGCTTGTACAGAACAAAAATATTCCAAAACATGCATCCTGTTTGCAATAAGGTACTAAAGTAATCCTGCAAAAAATGTGGCAAAGAAATGTACTTTTTGTCCTGAATACAAAGTATTATGTTTAGGGAAAATCTGAGTACAGTACCACTCTTCATATTTTCAAGAATGGTGGTGGCTGCATCACGTTATGGGTATGCTTGTCATCTGCATTGACGAGGGAGTTTTTTAGGATAAAAAGAAACAGAATAGAGCTAAGCACATGCAAAATCATTGACGAAAACTAGTTCAGTCTCCTTTCCAACACCACTGTGAGATACATTCACCTTTCAGCAGGATAATAACCTAAAACATAAGGCCAAATACACACTGGAGTTGCTTACCAAGAGGCCCTCACGGAAAAACCACATACATTTCACGTGAACATAAGTGAAGTGCTACAAAAGCACATTTTCATGTGATCATATGTGATCTTGTGTGAAGTTAATGTGATAACGTGACAACATGTAAAGCAACCTGTGATAACATGAAACTACACGTGAAAATGTGATCACAGGTGAAGTGTTCCATGAACACAGGTTTTCACATGATTTCACACGTGAAGTTTCCTGTGAAATCATGTGATTTTCCACATGTGAAATCATGTGTTTTTTTCTTTAAGGGCGACATTGAATGTTCTTCAGTTGCCTAGTCACAGTTTTGACTTAAATCGGCTTGAAAATCTATGGCAAGACTTGAAAATGGTTGTATAGCAATGATCAACAACCAATTTGACAGAGCTTGAAGAATCTTGAAAATAATAATGTGCTTACATTGCACAATCCAGCTGTGGAAATCTCTTAGAGACTCGCCCAAAGGTGGTTCTACAAAGTATTGACTCAGCAGTGTGAATACTTATGTAAATTAGATATTTCATGATTTAATTTTAAATCAATGAGCACAAATGTCTTAAAAACATGATTTCACTTCATGTTTTCACTTCATTATGGGTATTGTGGGAATTCAGGCTTGTAACACAACAAAATGTGGAATAATTCAAGGGGTGTGAATACTTAAGGCACTGTATATTTATAATCCCCGTATCCAAACTGATTATTAATTTACCTATTTCTTATCAATAGCTCTTATACGTTTCTAAATGATAGTACATGGAGATTTCTATCGTAAAGTAGATATTTTTCCACTTGGAACTGACAGTTTGCTCGACCTTATTAATGATTTCTTTGCGCGTGAAGGTGGTGGAATTATGAGGGAATTAAGTCAAGGTCCGAATACAGCGTATCGGTAGACACACCTCTGCCACACCCCCAGTTCTATGATCTCCACCCCAAACAAATAGCTGGCTGGCACATACTTTACCTCGTGCTTATGTTCAAGGTCACGATAACGCCTAGAGAGAAAAGTGCATAAAAAGGGATTAAGTTCCATTTACGCGCATAACTCGGGTCTGAATTCCCCCTATCGGGTTTGGTACTGTATGATGACTCGTTAACTAAAATGCCTTTTTTTACAAAACTGTTGTAAAATAGTAGAATTGTATCATTAGGCCTGGGCCTATTTGTAATTGTAGCATTAGCACAATGAGTGACATGACATACAGTACTCGTTGCTCCACCCAAGATGGCGTAATGTTAGCATATTAGCATGCTAGCTATAGTACCAGACTCTGATGGAGAGGTAACTGACTGAAGTTCAGCGGAAGATGGGGAATCTCCTTTCTGTTTGTTTGGCGGTTCCGTTGTTTATTTCTCACAATTTTCTTGCCTCTTTCGCAGCAATCGAGCAGAGCATTGAGCAGGAGGAGGGGCTGAACAGATCATCCGCAGACCTGCGAATTCGTAAGACACAGGTGAGTCACTCACTCTATCTGCTGCACATCCACTGAGGAGATGCCAAGTACCAAAAAAGGTGTTGATCAAACATAAAGCTGCTGCTGATGTATCATAAAGAAGGAGAATACATGGCTTCACCACCACCTTCTGCCAACTACACTTTTGCGGACTTGGCTTTGAAAAAGAAACGAAAACAAATACTATTTGAATACAGGTCTGGATTTAAAACTATATTGTTATTGTACCATGTGGTCTGATGCCTACCCAGAATACCACCAATTAGGCCTAGAGTATAAATCTTCACATAGTAGGAGACTTAAGGGATACCCCTATGAAGCGGGAATTCCTAAGGCCTTCATGACCATAGACCGTCATGCACCGATGAATGTAAAAGCTCATTGACATCCATTTATCTTTTGTCATGACAGAAAATGTGTTAAATTGATCATGTCATTTCAAGGATGAAGTAAGTAATTATGTAGCACCTAAGAAAGGCCCTATGAAAGATATATTCAAATGTACTTTTAAGATTAAACAACTTGGCATATATCAAGAGTTTTAGAAAAGCCATGTGAGAAATGTGCTTAAAAACGAACGATTAAAGATTAGGAGAAATGTTCCACTGGCTTGTGGTAGGTCCTCCCCCTTGGGTTGTTCTCAAATTAACCGGTGATGGTGAATGAAGCTTAATTATCATATAAAGATTCATTAGGTTATGACGTCTGTATGAGGACTAATTATCCATCACATAGGACCACATTTAAAAGCCTTGGTTAACTTTAGAGCAACACAAAAACCAAAGGTATGTTCTTTGAATATGAAGTGAAATTATTACGCCTCCACATTCTCTGAATGGAATTCTGAAAGGTTGTCAATCTGCTCAAATACAAACAGTTATCAATTGTGTCAGGAGGGAGAGTTCTTTGAACCTTTGGGCTAAATCGTGTGACCCTGGGCTAAATCAGGGTCACACAGAGTGTTTATTGATAGTTTAAACAAATCTACTTTGAAACCAAAGTATACACCTCACACACACATGGTTATGGGCTTTAAAAATGAAGACACCTGTACCATGTCAGATATAGAGTTGAAATGTATTACATTTTGAGTTTGCACCCCAATATTACACTTTATATACAGTTGAAGTCAGAAGTTTACATACACTTAGGTTGGCGTCATTAAAACTCATTTTTCAACTACTCCACAAATTTCTTGTTAACAAACTATAGTTTTGGCAATTCGGTTAGGACATCTACTGTGTGCATGACACAAGTACTTTTTCCAGCAATTGTTTGCAGACAGATTATTTCACTTATTATTCACTGTATCACAATTCCAGTGGGTCAGAAGTTTACATACACTAAATTGACAGTGCCTTTAAACAGCTTGGAAAATTCCAGAAAATTATGTCATGGCTTTAGAAGCTTCTGATAGGCTAATTGACATAATTTGAGTCAATTGGAGTGGGTAACTTGGTGGATGTATTTCAAGGCCTACCTTCAAACTCAGTGCCTCTTTGCTTGACATCATGGGAAAATCAAAGAAATCAGCCAAGACCTCAGAAAAACAATTGTAGACCTCCACAAGTCTGGTTCATCCTTGGAGCAATTTCCAAATGCCTGAAGGACCACGTTCATCTGTACAAACAATAGTATGCAAGTTTAAACACACATGGACCGGCTCAGGAAGGAAACACGTTTTGTCTCCTAGAGATGAACGTACTTTGGTGCGAAAAGTGCAAATCAATCTCAGAACAACAGCAAAGGACCTTGTGAGCATGCTGGAGGAAACAGGTACAAAAAGTATCTATATCCACAGTAAAACGAGTCCTATATCGACATAACCTGAAAGGCCGCTCAGCAAGGAAGAAGCCACTGCTCCAAAACCGCCATAAAAGCCAGACTACGGTTTGCAACTGCACATGGGGAGAAAGATCATACTTTTTGGAGAAATGTCCTCTGTTCTGATGAAACAAAAATAGAACTGTTTGGCCATGAATGACCATCGTTATGTTTGGAGGGAAAAGGGGGAGGCTTGCAAGCCGAAGAACACCATCCCAACCGTGAAGCACGGGGTTGGCAGCATCATGTTGTGGGGTGGTTTTTGCAGGAGGGACTGAGCAACATCTCAAGACGTCAGTCAGGAAGTTAAAGCTTGGTCGCAAATGGGTCTTCCAAATGGACAATGACCCCAAGCATACTTCCAAAGTTGTGGCAAAATGGCTTAAGAGCAACAAAGTCAAGGTATTGGAGTGGCCATCACAAAGCCCTGACCTCAATTCTGTAGAAAATGTGTGGGCAGAACTGAAAAGGTGTGTGCGAGCAAAGAGGCCTACAAACCTGACTCAGTTACACCAGCTCTGTCAGGAGGAATGGGCCAAAATTCACCCAACTTATTGTGGGAAGGTTGTGGAAGGCTACCTGAAACGTTTGACCTGAGTTAAACAATTTAAAGACAATGCTACCAAATACTAATTGAGTGTATGTAAACTTCTGACCCACTGGGAATGTGATGAAAGAAATAAAAGCTGAAATATACAATTCTCTCTACTATTATTCTGACAATTCACATTCTTAAAATAAAGTGGTGATTCTGACTGACCTAAAACAGGGAATTTTTACTAGGATTAAATGTCAGGAATTGTGAAAAACTGAGTTTAAATATATTTGGCTAAGGTGTATGTAAACTTCTGACTTCAGCTGTATATTTACTAATCAAAAATATAAACACAACATGCAACCATTTCAATAAAGTTGCTGAGTTACAGTTCATATAAGGAAATCAGTCAATTGAAATAAATAAATTAGGCCCTAATCTATGAATGGGCAGGGGCGCAGCCATTGGTGGGCCTGGAAGGGAGCCAGGCCCACCCAATGGTCAGCCAGGCCCAGCCAATCAGAATTTGTTTTTTCCTACAAAAGGGATTTATCACAGACTAAAATACTCCTCAGCACCCATGCCCCTCCCCTCAGATGATCCCGCTTGTGAAGGACCCAAATGTGGAGGTCCTGGGCTGGCGTGGTTACACGTGGTCTGCAGTTGAGGCCTGTTAGACATACTAATAATGAACATTGAATTCTCTAGGAACAGCTCTGGTGGATATTCCTGCAGTGTTTCATGACAATTGCACGCTCCCTCAACTTGACATATCTGTAGGATTGTGTTGTGTGAATAAACTGACCATTTTAGAGTGGCCTTGTGTAATGATCATGCTGTTTAATCAGCTTCTTGATATGCCACACCTGTCAGGTGGATGGATTATCTTGACAAATGCTATAATGCTCACTAATAGGGGTGTAAACAAATTTGTGCATAACATTTGAGAAAAATAAGCTTTTTGCGCATATGGAACATTTCTGGGACGTTTTATTTCGGCTCATGAAACACGGGACCAACACTTTACGTGTTGCGTTTTATATTTTTGTTCAGTGTACATCACAGAAGACAAAAATAACAAAACCATTTGACGTAGACACACCAGATTTTCAGCAGGTTTAAAAAATATATATGTTTAGGAATTAATGAAAAATATGAATAACATTTCACCCATGAGGCCACTAGTCATTTGACTGCAGGAAAGGGCTATGAGACCTTTAAGTAAGCCGCACCACTGCCCTGCAGTATGAAGATGAGCGACGCAGCAACAGTACCAACATTATTCACATACAGTGGGGTCCGAAATGATTGACACCCTTGATAAAGATGAGCAATAATGACTGTATAAAATGTATAATTCAAACACTAAGCTATATTGTATGCTCAAAATTGGGAAAATATATTATTTTATACTAATACAATTGCTCTAAAAGGTAGGGGTTCAAATTATTGACCCCTAAAGATTCTTATAAATAAAGTAGTCAAAAGTTTAGTATTTGGTCCAATATTCCTAGCACGTGTAATGAGCACGATGGGAGACAGAGAGCTGGTTTCAAGCGCAGGGCGCAGCAGGTGTTTATTTGTAAAGGACCACAGGAGGAGGCAGGTAGCTGGGTCCAGGGGCAGGCAAAAGGTCATACACAGGGGGTCCAACAAGGCAACAGTACAGGCAGGGAAACGGCTAATAGCATCATCCGGGAGATCAGGCAATAGGTTGATAACAGGAAATCCGATAGGCTAAGATACAGGCAGGGAATAGGCAAGAGGCGTCGTTAGTGAGGCAGGCAAAAACAATCATACACGGGAGGATTAAATTACGGGAAAACCAGCTCTGATTAGAAGTGTGTCACAAAAGAAACAATACCTCACAGTGATAGGGTGCAAAGAACTGAACTAAATAGTGTGTGATAATGGCGTACAGGTGATCAGAATTCGGTTGGTTGTTGATCTGGAGAGAGAGCTGCGTTCAGGGGATCTACGTCTTTGAGAGTGTGAGTTGGAAGCAGACGTTACAGCACGTAATAACTACATCAAACTTGTGACTCTACAAACATGTTGGATGCATTTGCAGTTCCTTTAGGTTGTGTTTCAGATCATTTTGTGCCCAATAGAAATGAATGGTAAATAATGTATTGTGTCATTTTGGACTCACTTTTATTATAAATAAGAATAGAGCATGTTTCTAAACACTTCTTCATTAATGTGGATGCTACCATGATTATGGATAACCCTGATTGAATTGTGAATAATGATGAGTGAGAAAGTTACAGAGGGTCAAACGTCATACCCCCAAGACATGCTATACTCCCCTGTTATTGGTAATGGTGAGAGGTCTTGGGGGTACGAACGATTTTTGAGCCTCTGTGACTTTCTCACTCATCATTATTCACGATTCATTCAGGATTATCCGTAGTGTAGTCATGGCGTGCTAGGAATATGGGACCAAATACTACACTTTTGATTACTATATTTATAAGAATCTTTAGGGGTGTCAATCATTTTGACCCCTACCTTTTTGAGAAAGAAAAAATACTTGTTAAACAAAATCATCGCTTTCGCTGAGCAATTGTATTAGTATAAAATAATATATTTCCCCCTATTTTTGAGCATATAATATAGCTCAGTATTTGAATTATTATCAAAGGTTGTCAATCATTTCAGAATCCACACTATACCAATACAAGTACAATGGCAAAGGTGACATTTCCCATATCATATCACATGAACAACTCTAGATACTCACTATAGCCCACCTAAACATTCAATCAAGCTGTGCACTGAATTGTGCCTTTTTCAAAA